>NW_026252090.1:490492-650117 GCF_025399195.1 Umbelopsis ramanniana AG | reverse complement strand
TGTCCGTGGACAACAAATTTTAGAGACCATGTTCGCCTAGTACGGAAAAGTAACCACATCTGAGGACGAATGGAGCCACACTACAGTTGTGTTAGGAACGACACGCAACTGTTAGTTGGCGGAATGAGGACGAGGATGTGGTGGCCTCCCTCCCAAACAAAAGAAAGATCACAAAAAATTAAGTTAGAAGTTGACCCTCCCAGGCCACAAAGGCGAACATGCTGGCGTGGCATAGAGATCTGGGATACATTAGATAGAAAATTTTTATTATTTATATGACTGAGAATAAAAGCGTGGCTCTAGAGCCTATAACCACATCCTCGTCCTCATTCCGCCAACTAACAGTATATAGAGCAAAAGGAACGCGTCGCAAACATTACGTGCAAACTAATAGTGCATGAATCAAACGAGTCGTCACTAGATGTTAATATAGCAAGTAAAGATGTGGCTGTTGATTTACAAGAGCCTTCTTTAAGCAGTTTCAACTATACGAGCACGAAGAAAAAGACAATTATCAGTAAAGAGGCTTTAAAAATGCTAGAAACATAAAATTAAACCAGTTAGACAAATTAAAAAGCAAAATGTTGATTAGCAGTTGTGAAATGAGCTAAAATCGTCAGCCGCATGATACCCACTCCAGCCCTATCCTGGTGAACATCAAATCGGCTAGCAGCATAGCAGAAATTAGGAAGCTCTGCATGAGCACAAAACCAAAGTTACTTTAATGAATGAAAACAGGAAAATGTGTCGCCACTGTGATTGCTCGTAACTTTCTCGGAGGCTCAAAAATGCACAAAAAACATTTGAAAATATACGCTGAGCGTTGGTCAAAAAATTGATATAATATGCCTACAAGATACCTCTGCTGTTCACAACACACTTCTTACTATGAAGATAAAAAATTCATTTGGCCTACCCTTTCAAAGAACTGCTCCGCAGTTCATACTAAATTTACATTCATAATCAGCCTCAATTCTAGGTATTCGACTATCATTAAAATCACACACTTCCAAGGGCCGCTGCATCACTGCAACTGTTGAAGATGCAAAACTGCATTTACTACAAGACTTCATTTGGTTACGAATTTTTGGTCCACTCTCTAATTCTACCTCTCTAACAGCCTCTGTCTTTGATATTTTGTTTCAATTTCTATATCCGTATTTCACTGAATACAAAAAAAAACCATGTGTCCGTATTTCTGTTCTCTTTGTGATTTAATTTGATCGGCTTACACCGACTACCTAAAGTTCTCTCAAATGAATACACTTGCTCTGTAAGTGTAAATTAAAACCCGAATACAAAAACAAGAAGAAAAACCATAGCGCAGACTGTCCAGTTACAGAAACATTATTGATGCTGACTGAACAACATCGACGCGTTAATGCAGCATTAATGAGATACGATATAGTATGAAATCAGGTTAAATGTACATTAGTTTTACTCTTGTCATGGTTATCTATCATTATATTCTAAAAAAATCGGTCATAATAGGCTCTTGAATGCAGTATGCCGATCATCCCGCTGCTTGAAGCCGCTTTATGTCTTCTGGACTAAGTTGTAATAACATTGATAGTACGGGTATAAGCTGTGTCTGTTTTAATACGAGTTAGAGGTAAAATTTCATAATTTCTAACGACAAAAGGTAAAATACGTACTCTTGCCTGCTTATTTTCCATGAAACCAATCACTACGTGCTTCAAGTATTCCATATTCAGAGGCGCTTTTGCGCTAGATTGAATGTCATTGCTATCGGCATTCATTACCTTGTTCCGCGTAGATAGATCCTCTCGTATTCCATACGTGCCTGGTGGCAATGCAACTTTTGTAATTGGAGACACGGATCTAGAAGACGATGGCGAGGCCGCTACTTGCGAAATTGGAGTCGCTCGTGTCACTTTTTTAATTTCCTCTTTCAGGGTCTGAGCACATTGCGAAATATATTAGTATTTACTGCTGTGTTGTTGTAGATGAATGCGTCATAGAAGACTCTTACTTTGTTCAAACTTTTCACATGCATTTCCTTCACCTTGCTTTCTTCCAGTTGCTTTTCAATATCTTCCTTTTCTTTGCGGATAGCAGCAGCCCAAGTTTTTAATTGATTCTACATGTGAATGATAAGGATCATGTACTGGCCGATTCTCATTTATCAGCAGTGGGCTTACCAGTTCCTCCATTAAATTTTCCACTTTGCTCGAGAGCGATTTCGAATCATCTTGCGCTTTGGTTAAGGCGGTTGCGAGTTCCTGTTTTTGACGTTGGGCAAATTCCACTTCATCCGTGCGCTGCGATGCTAGCTTAATCATTTCTTGCGATTGAGACATAGCAGAGTCCAAGTCATTTTTCAACTTGTCAATCTCAGCAATATCTTCTGCTGCTTTCTTTTCAAAATCGGTCTTCATTTGTTCCAATTTGTCCTTTTCAGCCTTCGCACTGCTTGATGCAGTTTCCAACTTCTGTTGCATTCCAGATATCTGGTCAGCATTACGTTGCACTAAGAGTTTCTCATTTTCCTGCAGACGTTCTCGTCGCGCCTCGCTATTAGACAACTGTTCGTCCAGTGCCGCTATTTTGTCGTTGAGCTCATCCAGTTGTCGTTCACTCTCTCTCACTTTCATTACGAGGTCTTCAACATGACTCTGTGAACTTTCGTATTCAGCTTGCTTTAGCTGTAATTCGTCTCGCAACTCCATCTGTGCTTCGTTCGCTTCTTTTCTCTCTCTCAGTAAATTCGTTATTTCCGATTGCTGTTGGGTAATTCTTGAAGCTTGCGTTGCAACTTCTGAATCTCTCTCTGCTAATCTTCTCGTAGCCTGAGCTAGATCTTCCTTGGTATCTGACATTGCTGTCTTGAACAAACTGAGTTCCTCTGCTGCCTCAGCCTTTTCCTTTTCCAGTTTGAGAATTTGCTTCTTTGTCTTGCTTAAAACCGCTATATACTTTTTCCCTCTTTCCTCTGACTCTGCTTGTGATTTTTTCAATTCCGAAAGGTCGCCCTGTAAGCTGTGAAGTTCTGTGTCTTTATGGGCAACTTGCGCCGATAGTTCTTCAATTTTGGTTTTCATTTCAGAATCTTCCTTGGCCTGAGTTGCTCTCGCACTATCATCAGATATCGCAGTTTTGTATTGATTGTTTTCTTCGCGTAAGGCTATCATTTCCGCCTTAAGATCCTGAATAGTTGAAAGCCGTTGTTCAGCCAATCCTTCTGAATCCTTGACTTGGCCGCTAGATGATTGTTCCATGTCTCGATACCGATTATTAAGCTCCTCGTTGGCAGATCGAGTGGTATTAAGCTCATCTTGCAATTTCAATACTTGCGCTTGCATCTTAGACAAGTCCGACCTAAGGTTGGAGTTCTCCTTTTCTAATGTTACTTTACTTTCGAGATTAACGCTCTCAGTGTCAAGCTGTGTTGTCGAATCTGCTCTGCTGTTGATATTGTCATTTGTCTTGCTAACATTACTGACGATGGTATTCGGTGATGTGCTAACCGAGTTTTGCTCAATCTTGGTGATGTCTTTCAGTTGCTTGTTTTCGTTGGTGAGTTCCTGAATTTTGGCAACTAGCCCTCTCATGACGTCTTTTTCCTTTTGCGATTCTTTCTCTTTTTCCAGCTTGAGAGCATTCAGCTCATTCTGAAGTGTTTCAAGTTCTTCGACTGAAGCTGACATCCTGCGCAAATATGCCCTTCTTGAGTATGCTTTGAGAATGCGATAAAACTTTAAAAAAGAAAAAGCTTATAGTTTTGTACCATTAAATAAATGTCAAATGCGATGGAGCGGAGTGTGACATCACTCTGCACGCGATGCGAACGAGGTCCACGAAACGAACAAAGAAGTTCCGTACACGCTGAACCTGCAATAAATACACTATGGTAAACTAAAGTGCATCTTCATAACTATACTCAAGCATTTATTGAAAAGCCTTCCAAATAGGACTTTAGTGACGAATTTCCAACCATTCCAACCCGATATGCTTTCGACGAGGATTCCAGTGACGAAGATTTAGCCGAGGTTGTTGACAAGTTAGATCTCGATACTATAAAAGTCAAACTTGTTAAAGAAGATTCTATGAATAGCTGCACAATTTTCTATGGAACATATGGCCCGGGTGAAGTCTTTCTTAAAGCATCCTATTCTACTGGAACGAAAGTGGGAAGCATTCAATTGAAAGACAAGGTATTCAGTTGTGTTTGCTACCACTTAATATACACGCTTGCTAACCTTTGACCGAAGATTATAGCATCTATATTTGCGAGCTCCAATAGTAGTACCGATCTTGCTATCATCAGTGAGGAGAAAATACCGGATGAAATGGTGTTCGCTGCGACCGTTGCTCTTTTCCAACAACTTCCTTGTAAAGAGTAAGGCATCACAATTAAATGTATCGCATATTGCAGAGAAGTAACCAAGGTTATCGTCAGAGTGATACTTTTTGACTCGTATCTAGCTTCCAACTACATCACATTTAATCGACAGGAGCGCGAAACCGTTCCAATTGTGAAATATTTAAGGTCCTCTCTTGGCAGGAAGGTAAAAGCACTCCATGCCTTGACATACATAAACTCTATCATTGGTCCTGGTTTGCTGATTATTATTTTTTGTTACTCGTAGTCATCCCAGCTTGATATGCTTAGTGCACCGAACCTAACAACCGGAATATCTGCTGCCATATTGACATATGTAAGCTCCGTATTTAAATGAGAGGTTTTGTGTAAAGCCACTCACTAATCAATACCTGCCGGAAGTGTGAGCTGCACCAATTACCTTGCGTAGCATTATTTACATTGCAAGAATCGTCACTAGGAAAAGCATTGATAACAGATGAAACAACGGCTGCCTTCGCGACTGCATTAGAAGATCTCGATGTGACCTGCCCGTCATTAGATTATGACAACCTTCAAAGTATTTTACGAAGCAGAAAGTTCGGCAAAGACAGTGGTAGAATTGATGCGGATCATCACCGCATGTATACATAATTTTACATATTAGTTATCGTAAGCAGTGCAACACAGCCAGAAACGACAACATAGGTTTTATAATTTTGCATTGAATGAATATACAAATGAAATCAAAACCCTCCTTCGAATTACAAGAGATCTATAAAATGTTATAATCCGCCTTCGCGTCTTGATCAGCGAGATTGCAGATTGGCCTAGGTGTTCGTTTTTAGACCGCTAAAAGATCACCAAAGTTTCTAAGGAATACGATTGCTCCAGTGAATACAGTCAACGACAAAGCAATGTTGATGTTTCCTTGTCGCTTTTCGGGAGCAAAGAGTTCTGACTTGATGGCTGCGATGAAGCCTTCTCCTTCTTGGCTCTGTTGCAATTGTCGTTTTTCGTAGTCCATTTTGAGTGAGAAAAGGCTGCCGCTAACTGAAAATCGAGCGTGAATGACATCTGTGCAAACAAATGTGACTGACTTTATTTGTTGACATCATCGGTTTTAACCAGAAATTCGCCTGCGATCTGTGAGCCTAAGCAATTTGGCAAGCTGAAGTCCTTGTCAAGCTGATTCTATCAATAGTTTATATATATGCTTATGTGAGAATTAAAAAATATTACTGCATAGAAAGGAACGGTTGACAAATGCGATTTTCAGCTTTAATTCTAGGGCGAGGGATACTTTATTCGCAAATGTTTTTCTATGGGTACATCGGCCGACAATTGAATAGGAACAGGGAATTATTTACAACAAAAGTATGTTTCTGTATTACGAGACTGAATAGCGATAATCCTGACGATACCTTAGCAATCTAAGGAGATGCAAGTTTACTGCGATGTTTAATCTCTTGATAGCAGTGTCGGCATACGTGATGCATAAGTTTTGCGTTCCCACATGCAGGGCAGCTGGTTATATTCTCGGCTTGCTTCAGTCCTTTGTTTGAAGCTCTCATGCGCTTTTTAGAATGAGAAGTTTTCTTCTTTGGGACAGCCCAAAGGATGGGACCTAGCCAGGCAGGTACCTGAAAAGTATTTTGCCGAATCGCAGTACCAAGGGTGTTTGCAAATAGAGGTCTGAACAACAGATTCAGACGAGGAACGCTGGCGGTTTGCAACGATCGCATTACTGCTGCCATTGTTGGTGATGTTTCTTTGACAGGCAAAAGATGCTCCACAGCAAATTTTGGTCAAAGCCACCGTGAGTCAGAATTTGAGCTAAGCTGTGACTTGCAAACTTCTCCCTACTGAGCAATTCCTTCGGCACTGCACGTCCAGTATTGTTTACTTGCAACTATCACCTGTAAAGCTAAACTAATAGCATCTGTAGGCTAAGTACTAGTGCTTAAAAGATACAAGTGATGAGTACGTCAAACGTATGTAATTGACTATATTTGTTCGCTTGGCTGACATCTTGAAACCTTTTGAAATGCGCATATTTTATAAAACTAACATTGCTATACTTGGGCTTTGCAGCAATCGCACGAAATGAGCCAGCACGGTTCCAAAGCATCCGCTTCGACATCAGAAGGTAAGCGAAAAAATCAGAAAACAAGCAGGAAAGCGGTTTATAAACGATATAATACTTTAGGACAATCGAGCGGTTCTCCTGCACTGGGTCACCCTCAATCTGGTGCCCGAAAGTCGCTGAAAGACATGACCAAAGCAGAAAGGAGAGCATTACAGGAGCAAAAAGTCTTGGAAAAGCAAGATCGAAAGGCGGCTGGCCTACCCTCCTCTGCCAAAAAGGCGTCGGAACAGGAGGCGCACAGAAAGGTTGCTTCACCTAAAATTGGATCAACTGCCAATACCCCACAGTCACCTGCTCCCGATGCTGAAAAACAAGCAAAAAAGCAACAGAAAAGATTGAATGAAGTTCCTTGGTTATCCCACTTGGATCCGCCCAAGAAGCCAAATACTGCCAGCAACACCAACAAAGACTTGCACCCAGCCGTTCTTGCTCTTGGCCTTCGATTTGCAGAGCATAAAATGGTTGGTTCAAATGCGAGATGCGTAGCAATGCTGATGACTTTTGCAAAGGTATAGCGCAGTACTTATTACAGTGTCATTCCTCATATATGGGACTGAGTGTGCTAACCTAATGTTAACCAGATTATACAAGACCACAAGCCGCCTTCTGATGCGTCATTCTCCAGACATATCCAGAAATATTTGGATCCACACATCGCCTATTTATTAAGCGTGCGCCCAATGTCCCTCAGCATGCGAGAGTGTATCCGTTGGCTCAAAAAAGAGATTTCAGAAATTGTGGAAGAGGATCCACCACTGACTGACGAAAGTGTAAGTATCTACATCTCTGCACTCGTTAAGAGAAACGTAAACTCATGAAATTTTTCTAGGCTCGAAACCGCCTAGTAGAACGCATCGAATATTTCATTAAAGAACGAATAACAGTTGCTGATCGGCTAATCGTCGAAAATGGCATGCAAAAGATACAAAATGGCGATGTTATATTGACATATGCGAAGTCATCGGTTGTGGAGGCCTTGCTATTGGAAGCCAAGCGGAGTGGTTACGAATTTAGAGTTGTTGTTGTCGATAGCCGCCCAATGTTTGAAGGTAAGGTTCATCATGTTAACCAACTAATATCTGATTCACGTTACTCACAATTACGAAAAGGTAAACATTTGCTGAGACGCCTGGTATCTGCTGGAATAGATTGTACATATGTTCTTCTGTCCAGCATATATGTAGTTTTGAAGGATGTCACCAAAGTCATTCTTGGGGCGCATGCATTGCTCAACAACGGGGCAGTATATTCTCGAATCGGTACAGCAATGGTTGCCATGGCGGCCAGCGACAAACAAATTCCCGTCATGGTATGCTGTGAGACATACAAGTTCGTCAATCGAACGCAAGTAGATTCACTGGTGTTGAACGAAATGGGTAAATATTGTGTATGGTGATGACGAAGTTAGTCATGGAGTGCTCAAACCATTATTTGATTTCATAGGTAATCCCGACGAACTTGTTGTCAAGAAATCTAACGATGAAAATAGCTCCAATTCATTAACGAACTGGCGCGACGTACCAAATCTTCGACTTCTGAATTTGCATTACGATGTGACACCTTCCAAACACATTACACTTGTTGTTACTGAAGTCGGACTCATTCCCTGCACTTCTGCTCCTGTAATTTGGCGTGAATACAAGTAAGACTCAGTTATTCACTTTTTTTGTTTGGATCAATCAAGCTAAACTCTTTATTTTTTCAATTTTAAGTGAAGAGTTTCGAAAAGGCGTTCAGGCAAAATAGGAGATAAACTTGACTATTATAGAGATTCAGGATCTACTTCCTTTAAGTACCATAAATCTAATAAACGTACAGAAAGGCGATCTAATTGTTACTACTCATTAAGATTTGCCTGGGCGACAATCACCATTTTGGCGCTGATGTGCCTGACATTCGATATAAAGGATATATCTGAGATGCTCTACGGAAGCTGATATGAAGGTGCCAACAGAGGAACTGTCAGGTGTTGAAAACAGAGTATCGACATGTACGAAAGATGTATACAATCGTCTCCGAATAATCTTGTTGGAATTGTCGTTTTAGACTGAGAGGGCAAGATTCCATATTATCAAATGAAGCGCGGGGGTCAACCAATTAAAAGTGAAAGACAAAGGTTGGCTTGAGTTTATTGGAACACGGTTCAGATTCGTACAGAAATAATAGTGCATGAGAGTCTAATGGCATCGTCGAAGTCAGGTCAAATAGCTTAAAACGTCTAAAATCAATTCTAATGAATTAATCTGCATTGTACTTCAAGCCAATTTGACGTCTCCACTCATCCATAGCCTTGACTTGACCAATGCTATCCTCCCAAGTCATAAAGCGACACTCCTTTTGGCCAGCTAGAATGGCGTTAGAGACCTCCTCAGCTTCATAGACAAAGATACTTGTTCCCAGAGTGGCATAGTCCTCGATGGTAGTTGGTTCCTCGCCAGATTTCGTCAAAACAATAGTCGGTTTACCCATTTCAGGGACATCAGGTCTCCATGGACTGCTCAACCGTACAGTTCCTTCACTCCCAATTACCTCCGCTGTACAATCGCTATCAGCAAAAATACCGGTAAACAGTTGTGCTCCGATTTCATTGTTTGAGAAACTTAAACTTGCAATCGTCCATTCGTCAACATTGGTTGCGCTAAGTTTACCCGTAGCCTGTAGGCTGTCAGCATTGGAAAAGGGTAAGCCTCTGGCGGCACCTGCAACCAGCCTTGCAAGCGATAAAGGGTCTTTGACAACGAAACGTGGTAAATATGCTAGTTTAGGAGGAGAACGTTCAAAATCAAATATACTTACATCCGCCGATATCTAGTAGTGCCCCTCCGCCAAGTTCATTGTTCCAAACTCTTGACTCGGGACCATACGATGTGCCATTGTAGCTAAAATTTGCTCTAATGAGCTTTACATCTCCAATAAGACCTTGACTAATGATCTCGCAAAGCTTTTTTGTTTGAGGGTGGCACCTATACATATACCCTTCCATTAAGAAAACATTGTTGTCTTTGGCAGCATTAATGATCTGGACGGCTTCCTTTTCGTTCATTGCCATAGGTTTTTCAACTAGTAGGTGCTTTCCAGCTTTTGCACCCATCAAAGCCAACTCGCAATGATAAGGATGAGGTGTACATATATACACGGCATGCACTTTGGGGTCACTGAACAGATCATCGTATGTAGGGTGGCAGTGTTCTTCTGGTATTCCGTACGTAGTCCCAAACTTGACAGCGCTCTGCTTTGACCTGCTTCCGACGGCAACCAGCTTTGCCTCCTTAGCATGCTTTAAAGCACTTGCGAATGCATTCGCAATGTTACCAGTGCCAATAATGCCCCAATTGACAACCATCTGAAAAGCGTGGGTAAGTGTGAGTAACGGTTCAGAGCACTTTCAATAGGCTGCAGGTGAAATCAGAAAGCAGGCACAAAAATCTAGCATAATGTCACGTGGTATGTCATGACTGTTTGATCGAAGCGATCAAAAAATCACAGAGTATTGCGAACACTATGGGCAGCCAACATAAAAGAAAGCTCTCTGTGGATGACAGCATCGTTCAATCAACAAAGGATAAAAAAATCAATAGCGATCAATCCACGCCTATTTCTCCTTTGAAGGAACAAACCCCTACTGTTGTTCATAACGAGCAAGAGGTAGATGTCAAGCAGAAAAAGAACACTACTCCCATTCATAGAGGCAAATTCAAATCAAGATGGCTAAGCAAGCATTCAAGTCTTTTGAAGAGGTCAAGAAATGCACAAGGATTATTGGTAAAGTATTTAGTGCAATATTTCTCATTTGATGGTAAGCTAAAGTTCCGCCTTTAGATATCTTGCGTAGTTGGAAGCGAAACGAGGGCACTGGTAAGTGAATAAATATAATTTTCAACAAAAAAATTAGTAGAACCTAGCACAGCACCTAAACGTTATACTAGGGACAAGCACAACAATTTCTTTTGGAATATATTGCTAAGCTCTTTCCAAATCGGCAATCTACGTGGGAGCGGCTTGAAGATGATTTGGATGTAGACGAGTCATTCATTGATGAGAGCAACAGTGGCGACGAACAGGCAAAAAAAGAAAAAGGTGGTGACGAAGAAGGGAAGAAGGATAAAATGCTCGAAGCTGTCGATAGTGGATGCTCAGGGCTACTTTTCTTACGATTTCGTGTCGATGTTACGCCAACACATTTTATTCGAAAACTGATTGGTATGAACTAAGTACCTTGTCTTTGTGAAAGAAATCCCTCCTAACGGATAAAATTTTCAGAGCACTTGCTTAGCCTATCCTCAGAAGATCGAGAAAAGGTGATTTCGAAAACAAGTTATTGCAGTGTAAGTCTTTGCTTTTTACAAGCGTAGGATCAAATCCTTCGTTTCACTAATGACTGTATTTGCAGCGATGGATTCCAGTGGACTATATTTGCAATAGCTTTGAGGAAGATATATCGAAAACGTTTGAACAAGTCAAAAGTGATTACTTTGTCAATGAAGGCACCTTGCATTCAAAGATCGCAATAGTAAGCGAGATTCGGAACAATGAACGACTAAAGAGGCAGGACATCATAAAATGCATTGCACCTTCTCTTCCTCCGACTTTGACGTAAGTCATCTTCTTTAACAAAAGAAATAATGCATATGCGTTCTAATCATTGCATCTTAGGGTCGATTTGAAGTCGCCTGACATAGTGATTTTTGTTTCCATCTTCAAATCAGTCTGCAGTATGAGCATACTGCCAAAGTATTATGAACTCAAAAAGTACAACATACCATCAATATGCAAATAGATTCATTGGTCAGTAATGGCTGTGACACCATCACAAGATGGAATAGAAAATGATATTACAAAGAAAAAAGCAAAATAAAGCAGCAAGAGTTGTTAAATATGGATTTATGTACAACCAGCGTCAGCTATTAGAACACTGGATATCTAATTGAAGAAACGAAGAAGGAATGGCGAGCGAAATTATTTCGACATAGATTTGTGTAGCTCAGCTGTTTCATGAATGACTTGCCGAATTTTTTGGCGCTTGTCGTGCGCTTCTGTTGGTGCCCATTCTTGCTGCTGATCGCGCTTGCCCTGCAGCCAAAAATTAAACATCGTCATATCGTTCCTTCAATGCAATCGGAATCCACTTACAGATAACAATGTCAAGTATTTTCGCGGATCTGACAGGAAGACTTCAGCATAGTGAAGTAAATAAACACCACAATCACAGTAGTTCCGTTGCCGTGGCACCTTTCCATAACAACTCAGAGGCTTACAGCCTGCTCGGTCTAAATCTACGTTCATCCTTTCTTTCGCTTCGGCTGCTAGGTATTGTTGTAAGCATTGAAATGATTTAGGATGGCGGTTTCCTAAAGAGTCCAGCAAAAATATCCAAGGGCTAAAGCAAACGTTTGTGTTAATACTACCTAGACTAGGGCATAAGGCATAGTTATGTTTCTAACCTATTTGGTGAAGAGCCTGTGTCGTCTGGGCTATCACTAGATCGCAAATTGGGCCTCTTTACCGAGTCATAAACCGATTCAGAAGCTGGGGGAGATGTAGGTCGGATCTGGGTATCATTGGGCTTGTCCAGATCCATTGGTGATCGTGTGTGTTCGTTGCCAATCTGCTCCAGGTTTGGATTGCTATTGCAGGCATCAGCGGCAGTGTCTTTGGCAAGCAGTACCTCCTCCTTCACATCTTCAGATCCAATTACATCAGGTGGTATCATCTTTTTCAAATTGCATATTATAGCTAAGTACCAGTGCCAACTAAAGTCCTCGTTAGTACAGGTGTCCGACAGGTTTTTGGACGTTCTTAATACATACTTCTCGTTAATGGGAATAAAGACATAGCTTTTATCGAACAAGTTCATCTTTGCTGTCCATTTTTTGACACGGTCATATACAGTTTCCTCCTTCCTGTAAAATTTTGCTTTAGTACGTCATAGGCCATCAAAAGATTACTATCAAAGTGTGTACCTTGAGTTCCGGTTACGCTGAGTTAAGCGTTTATAAAAGAAGCTGTTAAAGATGTGGACTTGCTTTGCTAGTTCGGGATCGCGGTTATGAAGTTGGTCCAAAATCCTGCATATCATATCATTAGTAACAGGGAGCGGCACTATTGCAGCAATGATGCACATACCATTTCATGTAGAAATCAATTATGTTATCATTTAAAAATTCACCATCATCCAGTCGCGCTTCGTCAGCTTTTGATACAGTGATACCTCCGTAGCCAGTAAAGGGATAAACAAATAATCTGATACGTAATGAGAAATATATTAGCCAAGCAATGATTGCGATGTCAAAATCAATTATATAGTTACGTTTCATCAGCGCCAGTATTTTCAGGCAGTACAGCTTGAGATAAGGTCTCTTCTTTTGATGTATTATCCTCCGGCAAATTGGCTTCTTTATGAGCATCATGTGTTCGCTTGCTGAAAGACAACACGTTATTACTCCACTTGTTACATCGTATGTCAAGTTGTATACGTACTTTGTGAACAATGGAAGTCCTTCGCTAGCAACAATCTTCTCCCATTCAGCCTTCCTGTAAAGATCTGTAAGAATGCGTTCGGAAGACATGTATATCCTGAAACTCCTTCTTACTCAAATGGCGCAATGCAAAAGCTATCCAGTTTCAAGGATGTAAGAAATCGTGTAAATTCATTTGCTTCTATAATTGGTGAAAGTACAACAGTAATTCTGGTTTCATCTATTGATTGGAGGCATTATTAGCACTTATTTTATAGATAGGCTAATCAACAAGGACATACCTTCCAATTTCATATGTAATCCACTCGAATTTCCAGCGTAATACTAAGGACAGTTATGTATAAAGTTTGGAAAATCAGCTGTGGATCAAAAGAAAAGTCTTACCTCCAGTGTACGGATAGTACGGCGAGGTACATTTTTCTCAAATTTGTTTTCTTTGCTTTGAGATCTTAGAGCTATTTCATTGTTTTTGGTGATGAACATTTTCTGAACTTGGGAAGGCGAGCTTGGAACTCTTTTTCCGTCGCATACTATGTTGCTTAATGAAAGCGATGGTAAAACTGCTATATCGTTGTTAACAGTATCGCTCGTGGTATTGGATGCTGAAGCAGGTTGTCGCGACATGCTGCTTTGGTCTTGCTTCGATTCGATGCTTCGTACATCCCAACTTGATCGTCGTTTTTTGGACATTGAGATAGCAGATGGCCCAGCATCTGCTCCGTTTCTTCGCTTCTATGTACCAGGAAGTTAGTGGTTGTGAGTTTTTCGTTCAGCCTTCGTGAAGATTAAAGTAGAAATTACCATCCGACTAACAATAGAGTTGCGCCTCACTGGCATACTAGGCTTCTCAACTACATTTTTCTTCCCATAGGTGTGCAAATCCTTTTGTGCTGGACCAGTAAATTTAGAGTACGGCGAGTTTAGTTGACGATAATGATCTTTGGCTCAATCAGCATGGAGAAACTGCTTAGCCTCAAGGAAGCAAAACTTCCTATTGAATAAAGCGATATTGCTACATACCTGGTCGATCATCCTCATCACTAGATATCTCCACCATTGAGTTCCTTTTCGCCTTTCTTGTTTCGTTACTGTGGTTGCTTGTTTCATCCTATCTCAAAAGCATTAGCCAATTGCTCGAAAATCGAAAAAATATCCAAACATTCAAATCACATACCAACTTATTCGTCGTAATAGTATTTCGAGACATGGGAGCATCCGCATTTGTAACAGAAAGAGAGCTGATAGATGAGGTGATATTGTCTTTGGTGGGTCAAATGCCATACATCGGTTATTAATTATCAATTGTCAAAAGACTAACAAGCTAGGCCGCCAATTAACAGAGGTTTCATTACCAGCATGCTTGGAAGTTGACCCCACAATTTTGTTAAGGTTAGAAGGAAGAAGAGTGGTGCGGCTAGATTCAGGTAACAAAGGATGGAGTTGAGATCCGCTACTTATAGTTGCGGGTCGCTTTTGGCTCGCTGACGCTGTCTTGTTGGTCTACATGAATTGTGATTGAGTAATGAAGCGACAGGAATTATTTGAGAGTCGGTATTTAACTTACAGAGGGTAAATGGATAGGTGTTCCCTTCCTGACTTTCCGCCGATGCTCTATCAGTTTAAATTGCTTTCGCAGTGTTGTTGGTTGAAGTCTTGCGCCATTCTGCATTGCAATTGTGAGCTCACTGCAACCATTGTTTGTACACTTATCCTC
The DNA here is from genome assembly GCF_025399195.1 of Umbelopsis ramanniana AG. Taxonomy (NCBI): domain Eukaryota; kingdom Fungi; phylum Mucoromycota; class Umbelopsidomycetes; order Umbelopsidales; family Umbelopsidaceae; genus Umbelopsis; species Umbelopsis ramanniana. The sequence continues at coordinate 635,457 of NW_026252090.1, read as the reverse complement.
TTCGGAGGAAATTCAAAGGCTAACTCACAGTGAAGGAATTGGTCGCAATGTGTATGACTTCGTCGTCCTCCGGATTCGCATCGGAATCCATTGGTTTAATTGCAGCGCGTAAGATTTGTCGACAATTGCGCAATTCTATGAGCGTTTGAAGGTCAACTTATCACAAGCGGGGTAAAAAAAAAAATTAGAATGGAAGAGACTACAGAGGCAATTTGTGAATATTTTGTAAAGCAGATCCATCTTCTTTCTTTATCTGCCAGCAATCACTTGTAGTAAGTTAAAAATGCTCTTGTTCTTGATGGACATTACTTTCTGCTTCAATTCACTTGAATAGAGATTTTGCAGTGTCTTTGATATCCAAGATATTGAATTTTATAGCAAATAAATATCGAATCAGAATTAAAATATGATGCTGTTCAAGAGTAGGAATTACGGATGGTTTTTATCTTCGCTGTACTCTCCATTTCTGGATTACATTGAGGATTTTGAGCACAGATCAAGGCTAGTATAGGAACAATGTTCTGACACTGATGATCAGTTAAATGATGGCATCTGTGAGTCGGTAGCTTTGGCTGTCAAGTATGGATCAGACATGCTATTGTCTTCTTCGTGCGATATTGTTTGCGGAAGACGCTGTACAGTACAGCAACCGTAGTGACTATAAAAATGCATTGGAATGGTATGTAGTTGTGCTTTGAAAGCCGCACACTGGATGGTAAAACTTATGAGAATCATCTCCCGTTGCTGTTAAATGTTATGGGAAACTCATACCGTAGCGTAGGTGGGTTTTACCAATATGTCGAGCACAACGCGTCAAATTGTCACTTTACACTTAAGTTGTCATGTTTGCCGTAGGAGCGACTTTAATGGCGGTAACCTTAGGAAACACCTGAAAACTCATGGTATGAACGAATTGATGCAGTGGCGAAGACCTTTTCATCTAATGAACTGCTTTTAGACATCATAATTGAGGAACGAAGCGGTAAAGGATTTCGAAGACTCGATAACAGAAATTAGGAACTCATACATCAGGTGATATAATTGACATTTTAACTGAATTCAATGATTCTTGGGTCTACATATACACATGCAAAGGATGCTATGTCGTAAGCATAATCCATAACCAGTGAGCTGTCTCTGCTGTATGCCTTATCATAACCATCACACTGACTTGATTTTCCTTAGTGTCGACGCAAAAGAAACTGATCAGCCATAATGCCTAAGTTGGCCAATTCCAGCATGGATGTTAGGGGGAGCCAAATTTTATCTTTCTATGTTTATCACTTTATTCTATGGGTTCACGTTTCATCTAAAAGTACAGGCGTAAGAGTGCTGTAAGGGCACTTCCAACCAAAGCGCCCTCTATGGTATATATAATCAAATCTTTCTTGGTGATCGATAGAGTGTCATTATAAGAAGCGTTTAGGATGTGTGACGGCTGATCATGTCTTTCCTTCACTGGCAGAAGTTCTGTAGGCAGACTATCTGACAATAATGTAGCATCATTTTCAACATCCTGTACGACCGGAATAATGTTTGGCGTGGCCTCGCTGTTATACGGCGATGTTGCTAGAGCCTTCAGTAACGTCTCTTGCTTTTCTAAAATGTCATTGTTTCGTGAATCCATCTGATCTAATGCAGATTGAAATTTGACTTCTTCCTCTGCAACCTTTTGTACTAAAAGATCCTCAAACCTATCTGTCAGTCTCTTTCTCTTGTATGGTTCGAACACAGTTTGTACTGCAACAAATAGGATAAGATTGACAACCATGAGTGCCCAAGTACCATAGGTACTGACACTTCGAATTTTGTCACTCCAAAGCTGTTCTTCGTGATAACGTTCCATTATCGCTCTGGTTAATTCCAGGTATTGGCGGTCCATATGTTTTTCACTTTGACGATAGTTCTCTTTCGCTGTCATCTCTTGCTGTGAGTGTAAATGTTCAAGTCGATAAAGCTCGGTGAATCGAGTAACGTCTTCTCCAGTCCAAGTATGCTTCCGCTGCAATAGTTCATTGATTTCTCTCTGGGTACTAGATCGAACATCGACGGCATCTTCATATGCCGCTTTACAATTGCGTAGTTCTGTACGGCAAGACTCAAAACTCTCGGCTATTGACAATTAGTAATCGAACAACATCTTGGTATCAATTTAATAAATTATCATACCTTGATGCAAGACCTTCTTCTTTACATCTTCTATGTGAGTATATCCAGTTAGCTCATTGAGCGCCGTAGACGCCTTTTGCAGCGCTTCCTGAGGATTGTTAACATTTTCTGCCAACGTTTTCATTCTTGCCGTTGCATATTGAAGACGAGATACGACCGGAGAAAGACTGGAGTTCAAGCGTTGAACACCTTTATACGTTTCAGTAGTCCAAGGTGTGCCATTGTTGGGTTTCGAACCGTCTTTGCCTGCTGATGGTGTCGTTGCACTTGTTTTACCAGTAGCTGCCGATGATTCCGTCACATATAGCCTTTGTGTTCGCACCAAGTGTGTTGCATAAATACGAGATTTGATTGTACTATCTAGCGAAGTTATAAATTGTTTGTTGAAGAATCTGAATTTGGTCGTGGTTGTCGACATTATCCTGAAGAAGTTGCAATGCCAGGGGGATTCCCCGCTTTCAGCAACATGAGCGTCGGACTTTCAGTTTTTTTTTTTTTTTACAATTTATTACTTCGCATTTTGGGTATCTTTAGGACTTTGTCATATATACACGGCTCCAGTTATATCTATTCTGAATCTGAAAACACTGCTATAGATTGCCTCTTTTTTGACTTTTTACTTGTATCTACTACGAAGTTCTATGGTTAATACAATATTCAAGTTTTAAGATGATGAAATGTAAACACTGTACCTCGCCATGCAGGAGGAAGTTCGCTGTGAACAAGGTCTCCCAGAATAATTAGCTGTGAAAACAAGGCTCTTGACCAAAAGCTTTCGTCTTAAAAATTCATACATTAGTAATTAAACCGAGCATTGTACAGAAATCAGTAAAGATACTCACCCGGAGTCACTTGCAATTTCCACCAGGATACAAAGATAGTTGCGATGTGCTCACCAACTTTGATCACAGCATCATTTGGGTCAGACTTGATGGCTGATACCAGCTCCTTGAGACTACCCATGACGGCATCTCGAAGTTCTTCTTGATACCTTCCTTTCCATCGGTTCAATATTTCTACAACTGTAGATATGATGTCCCTTGATATATTAGCTACTTCCGGCAGCATTGACATCAAATGGCGTATTGCAGATGGGTTTGGAGGTATGCTTGTAATTATTGTTGGTAAGGAAATAAGCAGTTCGGGAATGTCTATAATATTCAAAATCAGTAACTGGTCATGTACGCGATGCCATGCCTATTCTCTACTAACCTGTGATTGCCAATACATTTTCGGTGGCGATGGCATCCATCAAGTTATCAATTTTATCTGCACAGTATCCGATTTCTGCTTGCAACAATCGCCAAAATACAATCTGTTCAAACGTCTCCCACGAAAGAGACTGAACTGAGGAAAGTGTTTGATGTCAAGTAATGTGTCATGGAGGTCAATGAGCAATTCGGAAAAGCGACTTACCAATTATAGGTCCCAGGTCCTCGCTCCCAAATAGTTGTAGGTACTTGCAGCTGAGCTGGCTAGAAAGAACCGATATCTGTCACATTGACATGCGGTCTAATCAGTTTTCATGTAAACATATGTCCCATTGCTGTAATCGATAGTTCTACCTTGTCCGGAAGGAGTGACGACACTAATGTTCGTATAATTTCTTTGTTACCAACACAGAGACTGGGCAAGAACTTAAAGATTATCGGAGTGACCTGCTGAACAGCCAATAAATCGAAATCTTGCAAAGACAGTAAGTCTTTAGCCAGATACTCTTTGGATCGAAGTTCGTTTGAATGCTCTTCGTTCATGCTCTCCGTGGATACGTCTGGATTCGACAAAATGATGGATTGGTACACTTCGCAGATGGATTCGCCTATTTCTGGAAGCAACGGTGCTATAGATAGCTGCTCGGCCTGCAGCACTCTATATTCCACGGAGTCAGTAATTTGAAGTGATATAACATTTAGCTACAAGGCAGTACATGAATAATTCGCGTACCGAGAAAAGAATGACCACCATCGCATTCCCACTAAGTGCTTTCCACCTCGTCTTGAAAGATGCATAACGCAGGAAATAAAATCCACCATTTTTTTTCTTTGCGATTCGGAATCCCATAAGGACCAAATCGTGACAAATAACAGATCCATGGCATCCATTGTTTCCACTTGAACAGCTTCTTCTTGATCTAATGTAAACTGATCATTTTCTGATCTTCCACTGTTAACGTACTTGCTACAGGAGCCATCGCGAATGTATTTCGCAAGGTTTGGTACAAGATTTTTTGCAGGAATAGCCTTTCAATAATAAATTAGAGTTGGTCACAGTCTCCAAAACTCTTGTTTCTCGGATATAGAGTCTTCTACTTACCATCTTCAAATATATGTTCAGTATCTCCCGGAGATTTTTCTTACAAATGTACGAATGCGCTTGAATTTCATCGATGTCGTTATTTTGGCATGCTGATTTAATTGTCCTTGAAGCGTCTTGAAACCGAGGTAGTAGATCAGCAAACATCCAAAATGATTGCTGATTTTGTTCACGGCTATCCACATCATCGTCTGAATCTTCGTCCTCTTCAAAATCTGAAATTTTATCAGCGCTTAAATCATGCGTGCTGGCGGTATCCATCTCTTCTGACTTTCGACTTGGATCTGGAGTGTGTATACCAGGTGTGTGCGCATCAGGTGTTTCCATAGTATCACGATCAGACTCAGTGTGAGGTAAATCGTTAATAGCTGACAAAGCATTCATATCCATGATCTGATCCCCAGCAGTTGTATCCAGCACAACATGGTTCTCTTCAATCATGGTATTCGTGCCATACAGGTATTCATCCAGTTCTTGGTCTTCGCCTTCAGGTGCTGCAGGTGTAGTAGCTCTACTGTTCGCTTTGGTTTCACTGTTCATATATGCTACATCAGTCATGACATTATCCTCATTTGAGATTTGTAATATGGAATCTCCTTGCTGCGGTGTCGGCTGTCTAGAATTGGAAGTGAAATCTAATGAGCTTGCAAACATATCCATCAGCTGTCGCTTAGTTACATCATCTATAGTAGGGTAGTTATATATGGTTGTGAGTCGTCTGAAGAAGAGATTAGTCACAATGTTTAGCTTTGTGGTCAATTGCAATATGCTACTAACTTTATAACTCCTTTCCTCAACAAATTCTTCATGCCTGTCCCAACACATTTGATTATGTGACCACTTAGTGCAGGATAGTAGTCGTCCACAGCGAACCTTAGAAACTCCACCAGCATCCCCGTTATGTATGGGTGGTACTTTATGGATCTTTCCATAAGCAACATAGCCGGCTCTATGAAATCAAGATTTTAGTGAACCATTTCTTCCTTTGAAATAGAGAGATTATTCACGATGCCTACCAATGAGCATAATATTGGAGTCATCGGCAAAAAATAGCCAATCCAGAAAGAGAGATAGCTTGACATTCGCAGCCGTAACATGACTCTGTTTACATAATTAGTACTAGCAATGCCACAAAAATATGTTATTCTGCTGTGTTCGTACCTTTATGTACGTAAATAACGTTCCGATGATGGCGTATCTGGGAACTTTGTTGCTCTGTAAAAGCTCGTTGGATGGATACCAGCCCGCTACAATGTATCTAATGACATCGGCATAAAAATGCTCGGTCGCAGGAGATGACAACCATCGCTTAACGAACCATTCCAAATTCCGCTGATAGTTACTTGCAGTAAGCTAAGTACGAATGGAATTAGAATACACCGCCTCTTATGGATGTCACGCATGATTCGCATATGCACCTTATCAAAAATCCATCGCAAGGACATCTCCATCTGAGGTGTTAGGCGAAATCTCAGCAACTCTGGTGGCGTCTGTGTTTGAAGTATTGATAGCATGCCTTTGGAAATTACATTAGTACCTCGTTAAATGATAATGCAACTCCCAGGATATCGTTGCATACCATCGAAAGATTTATGTAGTGATTGAGGTCGATTTAAGATGTCATCCCAGAGGCTGGCAATTTCCGGTATTTTCGATACGTCTTGTAACGCTCTTATAAGGTCTCTTCCCATCGAACAACAAGACAGCCACTAGTTATCAGCAGACTCATTAGTTTGATGAACGTACGTAGCATAGGTGTAGTCAATTGATACAAACGTTATGCCGCAATAACTTGATAATAAGGGATATTTCAGATTGCTGAAGCTCTCTTAGGCTTGCTGATTTATGGTCCGCTATAGTTCGAAGGAAAATATAGACGTACGCGTGAAGTACTCTGGTTCTGCCTTCTACCCATGTCCTGAAAGTTGTAGCAGTTGAGAATTAAGTAGCTATATTGGTGATTTGAGTTAGTAAAACAGACCTGTGGGTTTCGCAGAGGTCCAACAGTAGTTTGCAAAGTGTAGCTGTCGATTGCGAGATATCTCCTCCGGGAATTTGTCTGAGCAATTGTAGATGTAGAGTTTCAACTCCTGCGACGTTGGCAGCCGTGAGTCTATCCACCATCCAGAACAACTAATGAAAATATTGAAACATGCTCAATCTTTGCAAATGACATATTAAAAAGAAGTCTCCTATAGTTCTTACCTGTCGCCGTACGTCGGTTTTCATTCGAGGAAAATATGGACTTTCGATTAGATGTTCTAATTCTCGTAGGATCGTTCCATAGTTATCTCGGTTTGAAACTCTGAGCAGCTCAAAGTCCTGTAGCGCCAATAGCAATCAGTTGAGGTTATAGTATTTTAGTTTACTGACGTATTTATCGAAATACATACGGAATCAGCCTTCGTTCGATCTGTCAATACAGAGTATAGTAAAGCCAGCATAGTGGCGCGTACGGCAGCCTAATACAAACACTTTAGTGCCATTTGCGATAGTAAAGATCCTATAACAATAAATCTAAAGCAACTTACAGTATCGTGAACATACGCATGTAACTCATTGGTGGACATTGCACTGGTATTGATCAGGAACTCCTCATAGCACTTGCCCATTTCCTATAGGAGCATTGTCAGTGAATAGAGCCTTTTACTAAATATAAAATTTATATTCTGTATCTACCTCATCATGTTTATCAGGGTGATCCACAGGATCAAGATCAAGTAATCTCGATGCGCTTCTCTGCGCCATTACTTGCTACCAAGGGACAAAGGGACACTGAAGTCATCGAACATGGTACAATTCCTGCTGTCAAGAGATCACGTGACAAGTATAAATACTTTATAAGCAGGACAGTCTTTCTGCTGCGGAAGAGCTCTTCAGGTTACACCTCGTCATGTCTACTTCACACTATTATGAGCTTTATCGGCGTAGCAGGTAAAACTCCTTGTCAAGTTACTTGATTTTTGTGCGCCTTCGGTAATTATACTAATTTTGTATAGCATTGGAATGGCATTGACCGATTCCTTGGACGAGCTCATTCAAAGCGGTCACATCAACCCTCAACTAGCAATGAAGGTGTTGGTTACATTTGACAAGAGTATAACAGAAGCGCTTACCAGTAAGGTCAAAAGCAAAGCTGTTTTCAAGGTGAGCTTTTACGACTGAATTCTTACGTACTCCTTCCGTCGATCTTCATATCATTCTAAACGAGTTTATAGGGTCACTTGGACACATACCGATTTTGCGACGATGTATGGACATTTGTTGTGGACTCCATGAATGCCAAATTAGAAACAGAAACTATTACAACGGAAAGAGTAAAGATTGTGGCATGTAACGCTAAGAAGCCTGGAGAACAGTGATTTGATCACCCTACTCAACAACATCCCTTCCTACATCGTTACCAATATCGTTTTTCCCTCACCTTTTGAAAATAAATTCGTTTGCTTTACTTGTTACATTTGATATGATTTTAAGTAGTTATGAAAAATGATTACACCGGTGCCAAAGGAAGAGCATGCCTATGGGGAGTTATGTGGAACTAGCATCATATGTAACGGATGATCTGGGACACATTGACTAAATTTTCCACGCTTAATCCGCTTTCAACAATGAGCTAGATTCAGACTCAAGCCTCTTTGCAGTGTATGATTGTGATGAGAGCTCAGTAATAAAGCAATAGTATTCGGAAGATGTAAAAGAGCAAGTGCTTCTCAATGCGTAGCATAGCGAGATTTGTGCAATCTGGAACGATCGCGTTGCTGCACATTTCTCAAAGCACTGAAATCCACGTAAAGATGCAGAATATGAACTAGCGTGAGATGTCAGCATGAATTCGAAGGAACAGCCTTGGCCACAGCAGGCACCTTATGCTTTTATTGAGTACGCAAAGCACTTTCTGTAGCTATTCGGCAGATGCGATGTATTCTCCTGGCTTCATAGCAACCGTTATAAGACATACGAAGAGTGTCTATATAAATGCTTCATTAAACGCAGCAGAGGACAGTTTTATTGTAGGTCTTTTTTTTCTTTTTTTCACTGCTTCGATTCTAGCTATCAATCATTGTGATAATGCCTGCACTCCACAAACGAGAGCACGACGAAAGATTATTTTATGTTTCATGACTCTTTTATACAACCCATAAGAGTAACTATTTAAAAGATCATCTGCTACGAAAGAAGTTCTTCATGATCTGGTAATAAACTTGAAAGGGCTCAAAAGGGCTCTAATTATTTTATGGTTGGGTAGAAAGGCGTCGAAAATTGTGCGTCACAGGAACTTTCCAGAAATCTTGCACGTAGAAATTTACTGCGACTCACGCGGCAAACCACCTCTCTTGTAAAAGAACAAAAAGTTAATTATGTCTGACGATCATAAGCAACAAGCTTTAGCCGAAAAAGAGCTCGGAAACGCCGCTTATAAGAAGCGCGATTTCGATGAAGCTTTGCAACACTATGACAAGGCATGGGAATTGGACAGTACCAACATGACTTTCTTGACCAACAAGGCTGGTAAGCATCATAGCAGCTTTACTTGATCAGATACCTACATGCATAACACTGACATTTACCTTCAAATCACTAGCTGTCCTATTTGAGCAAGAAAAGTTTGAGGATTGCATAAAGACTTGTGAACAAGCCGTTGATATTGGTCGTGACCAAAGAGCTGACTACAAGCTGATTGCAAGGTAAGTTTGACTTTGCTGTCAAGGGCGACCCCGATATATATAATTCATAGCTGTTCATATTACCCAACAGAGCCTACCAACGTATTGGAAATTCTTATTTCAAGCTTGAAAAAATCGACCAAGCCATTCGATTCTATGAGAAGTCATTGACCGAGCATCGCACCCCCGAAACTTTGACTAAGCTGCGTGAAGCCGAGAAGCTCAAGAAGGAACTTGAAAAGAAGGCATATTTCAACCCGGAGATTGGTGAAAAGGCAAGAGAAGAAGGAAACGTGCTTTTCAAGAAGAACGATTGGCCCGGTGCTGTCGCAAAATACTCTGAAGCTATCAAGCGTAATGAGCAAGACTACAAATCCTACTCTAACCGTGCTGCATGCTACCTTAAGCTTATGGCCCTCAACGAAGCCTTGAAGGATGCTGAGAAGTGTATCGAAATTGAGCCAACATTCAGTAAGTACCAAGGGAGATTCTACACATTACTCAATGGCTTAGTTTGATGTTGCTAAAAAGTCATGATGATTTTCTTCACCTTACAGTTCGCGGTCATCTACGCAAGGCAGCAATCGAATTTGCCCGTAAGGAATACGAAAAGTGCATAGAGTCATGCAAGGAGGCACAAAACTATGATCCAGAAGGCAAGAGCTCAAGAGAAATTCAACAACAATTGATGAAGGCCTACACCGCCATGAACCCTTACAGTGGCGGTAATGACAATAGCGAGGAATCACAAGAAGAAGTCTTGAAGCGCGCTGCTCAAGATCCAGAAGTTCAGCGCATTCTCGGTGACCCAGCTATGCAGCAGATTTTGCAACAAATGCAACAGGATCCCAAGGCTGCCCAAGAACATCTTAAGAACCCTCAGGTTGCAGCAAATATTCGCAAGTTAATGTCTGCCGGTATTTTGAAGATGGCATAAATCCAATATTTTTGAGTTTTCGGCTGTTCTATGTTCTCGCTTTTTACATTGTCAAAATTATTTGCATTTTTTTTTTCCCTTCTCCTATGGTTGTGCGTCGCAATAAACAGTATAACCAAGTATGACAAATTTTGGCAATTTACACATGCTGCATACGTGTGCGTCGGTAGATAGACGAGCCCACTACATCTTTGTTCACTAACAAATCTTGATATCGCTCTTTATTTAATTTTTTCAATTTTGGTGTGAAATGGTGTAATCGACTGCCATCACTTAAAACATCACGCCATAGTCCAGGACTGATCACTCTGGTCTTGATAACTCGAGGGTCTAACGTTCTGCGCACCATAAGACTCATCAGGAGATAAACCACCGCTGCCATCCCATTCCAGATCTTGTCTTTGATATTGTTGATTGTATGGTCTGCGCACTCGTCGATGAAAGCTTGCAACGTTGCTGATAGTACCTGCACTAAGGCTGCCACTGCCTCTTGGAGCACCAGGTCCATAATCTTCGGCGTCGTTTCTCTCAAGATCTGCAACGTCGTTCCACCTTGACGAAGAATGAGTAACGTTAGGTACGTTACTTCGAATGTGGTTATCGTCTGTACCGATAGGAGCTTTGGCAATGTCTCTAGAAGGCTCTTGGATGGTGACCACGCTGCCCAAATCGTAATATCCAGTATGGCTCGCGTGTGAAGGTACACTTGCCTGAGTAGAAATTTGAGGATACTCGGAAGGGCCGCTCCTCTGAGTCATTCCAGAGTACCACTGCTGATTAGAATGGTCTTGGTAGCCATGGCTAAGAGAATTCTCGTACAGAGGTGTTATGCCGAGGCCACTGTTTGGCTGGGTATGTTGATGCTGTTGATCTTTCAGCTCGGTTTGAGTAGGTGGCAGTATAGAACTTCCGGTTTGTACGTACGACGTATTAAGCGGTGGTGCGCCTAATGCGCTAGTCTTAGGAATACTCTTGGAAAGATTTCCTTCAGAGGTAAGTCCTTGATATGAATGCCGTGATGGTGATTGCGACAAGTTCAAAAACATTTGGCCGCCTCGATCTTGAATAGTGGGACTGTCATATTGCGAGGATTGGCTTTGACATGAGGCAGAAACAGGAAGAATAGGACTTTTGTAAGAATTCGAGCCAAGAGGGGATGATTCGTTGGACGATGTTCTTGGGGTAGCAGGATTACTTTTTGGTATCATGGAAGGCACAAATGGTCCGAGAAAAGGTTCCCCAGTGATAAAAGGATGTTGTTTTGCTTGCTGAGGAGACCATCGTTCAAAGTGATTTAAATTCAAGAGACCTTTCAAGAAGTCAATAAAGGCCAGTCTATTCTGTTCCTCTTTTTTTTTTGAAACAAAGTCAGAAACTCGGGTTAGATGACATATCCACGACGATAATAACTTCTAGTAAAAAATGCTTATTCTTTACCCCTAGCAATCTCTTTGTCTGTGAAAGAAGCACGTCGTGGCATTGGGTATGAAGTGATGATCTCCGGAAGAGTCGTACCGGTAAAGTAGCATTTAGATGGTTGCTCGTCCTTGTTCTGTTCCAGACTATATTCTTCAATCGACTTGAGTCGATACTGTTTCTGACCATATTCATCTGTATACCGGTGAAAGTAATTCTTTGAATTTTTTCCCATTTCAATCATGTAATTAGGTGGTACGCTATTGAATAGAAAAGCAATAAGTTTAGTATGTTTCATAAGCGCAACGGATTGCCGTATGTCTTGACAATTACCCCAGCATTTCCACAATTCTGGAGATTTGGTTGTATTCTGAACTTCCAGGGAATAAAGGTAGGCCGAGGTAAAGTTCAGCTGCGATACATCCCAATGACCACATATCGATAGAGCTTGAATATGGTAGCCCAACCAATACTTCTGGTGATCTATAAAAACGTGATTGAATGTAGGTATATACAGTTTGGGTTTCATGACAAGCAGAACCAAAATCAATAATCTTGATGGCAGGAGATTCAAGTCTGTTTGGTGGATGCGGCGTAAGTAAAAGTTGGCTTAATGATCGGATGTGGCAAGTTACTTACGATATTAACAAAATATTTTCGGGTTTAAGGTCGCAATGAATGATTTTCGCTTCGTTGAGAATGGTTAGGGCATCTAAAAGCTGAGTGGTAAACACTCGTACAAGATTTGTTGAAAGTCCACGAAAATGATTTTGCTTAATCAATTCGTATAAATTGACAGAGAGAAGTTCGAAGGCTAAGCAAAGATGCTTTTTGTGGATAAAGGTGTCCTTCAGACGCAAAATATGATGTTTGTCCATCTTATCATAGCGTTCATTGAGCTGCGTTCATAGTGAAGAGAGGGCCATTCATTAGCCTGCGCGCATTCACTGTATCCATTTAATCCTATATCGACTTACGATTTCCAAAATAGCCAATTCCATCATGCTTTGGTTAAAATATGCCTGCTTATTCTTAACAACTTTGACAGCAACAATTTCGTTTGTTTTGGTGTTCTGACATTTCACAACTTGACCAAAAGTACCAGCTCCCAAAACGTCCAAAATGAGGTAGCTAGGAATGCGAAATAACATTAATAATCATTAACGTTGCCAATGACCCCGCAGACTTCTGCATAAGATACAAACCTGTGGCCATCTGCAGATCCTAAAACATCGTTCACATAAAGAATATAATCATAATCTTCATTGTCGTTACCATCGTTTTTGCTTGGCTTGCTAGGTTTCGTCAGCACTCGTCGTGGTCGACTGGATGCGTTATATTTGAACTTTGGGTTCGCCGACTCATAAACATCACTAATTTGCGTGGTCAAGGCAACCAGTGGCTATATGAAAGATTAGTCATACAATTGCCCAAACCCGCGCATAACGCCATACAATCTGAAAATCGACAATACCTTCGGCCGCGCAGATGGTGGTTTTAGATCTGATCTTCGGAACGGTGGATTCATTGATACCCTCGAACGTGGTGTGTTTGATGATACAATTCTAAACGCACTATTGTCCTTCCTTTTCCAATGATCGTCTTGAAAAAGGTCAAACGGCGCTGGACTAAGCATGGATCCCAGCGTGTACTGGCGTTCTGGAGCTGAGTGCGCTGAGCCTGAATATCCTTTCAATTTATTGTAGTCACGCTGTGAATAAGGCGAAAGAGAGGAGGCAGAAGAAGGCGAGCCAACATGATTAGAGGACGTTGATTGTGTGGGAGGAGATGGTATGAATGCGCTTGTTTTTGATTGAGGTGACTGGGTATGCTGGCTAAAGTCTTTGCTTGCTTGCCTGTCGTATCCAGATATAGTAGCAGAATGTGAAAGCTTGGGAGCTGGTGGTAGATGGGATAGATTGGCATTGATAGAAGGAAGCTTAGCAGAAGAATGCCGTGCTAAAGATCCTTTTTCATGAATTGTTGCGATGGAAGGTGGACCCAGTGGCGGCATGGTGATATTGGATTGGTAGATGGAGCTATCCGATATTCGTTTAGCTGGCCGTCTTTTGGCTGGAGCAAGTCCTTTATATGACGGGGCTATCCGGCTGACGTTATTTTCTGGATGATTGACTCTATCTCCATCATCAAAACCATGATATGGATGTCTTGAAGGGGCAAAGTCTGGCGGGGGATCCTCGCTTATAGTTATTCCTACATAGTTTGTGTCTTGACTCTGACGCTGCTGAACTGAGAATTGCGGCGATGGTGGTAATCGCGCTTGCGTTGCGGTTTTAGAAGTGTCAATAGTCAGGTGGTTATAAGTTGCTTGTGTGTATTGGGGTATTGAACTCATCTGTAGCCTTCGTTTAGCTACAGATTCGAGGGCTGGTAACTAATCGAGGCTGAGCAGTCTATGGCTTGAATATGACGAGGATTGTCTCAGTTATTCCGTCCACCTTTTTTATTCAAGATTGGCACTGACTCGAATACGTTTGTGCCGATTGGTATGAACTGGACGTAAAAAGAGGATAATGAATTGTAACTTCGTCAGGCTGAATAAAGGTTTCAGGATTTTGTCTCTGCAGCCAAAGCCCACACGTGTGACTGTGCTGCGATTGAATCAGTTGCAAGGATGCCCAACGACTCCTTGTCCCTCTCATAGAAACTTTTTTATTTATTTAATTTATACCAAATATCTACTTTAACCTCATATTAAACAATTGACGAAGTACAGCTGTGAAACGCTTAACGTGACGGATTCGAGTGACGTTTAAATGGAATTGTCGGTGCATACCTATGGTCATGTTTTACAGTATGTGGGGAAACCTTCTTTGTACGAAGCGTCCCCGACAAGACAGTATCGGCATTCATATAGCGATGCATCACTAATTGAGTATGCTATTTCAATACAATTGTGGTATCTCCGTTTATAAGGGAACAGACTTTACAGGTAGTCTTGAAAGAGTAAGGTGTGTTCTTACATTTGCTGAAGACTGTCATAAGAAAGATTCAATCTCCACGTTACTGTAAGCCTTGAAAAAAAAAGTAGCCGTCAAAAATCAGCGTTAGTACGATATATTGCCCAATCCTGAACATAAATGAAGTATCGAGTGCAGGCTGCGTCCACGAAATGTGCACCACATCGCGTCATGTTGCATTTGGAGGCTTTGACGAATCTCGGAATATCCGTGGCAGACGTACTCAAAGTAGTTCTTGTGCACGACGACACCAATGACCAACAAGTCAAGGTATGATAAAGAAAAAAAAGCTTTGGAGGGTACTAGAACTAAACTAGATACTATGGTATTAAGCTAATATGTGGGTCCACAGACAGAGTTCTGCATAGGAGAAGCCTGGGTTGATTTTTCCTTACAAGGTGGGAGTAAGTTGTCTACGACCAATTGAGGTTTGCCCTGCCATTATTATGACACAGAGTAACACCTTCGGCAGGCATTGGCGTCCCTTCTGCACTTCGAAAGAATGCGAGGCTACGGGTTGGTGATTCTGTCCAGATAGATCGAATAATGGATCCGCCAGTCATTGCGAAGACAATGTATTTATCACCTGCCGTTGCTGGGCTCAATGCGGTGGATACCGAACTTGTCATCTACCTACAGGAATATCTACGTAAATGCTTTGAATCCATTTTTATGCCGTTAATCAATTTGTGATTGGTTACTTACATGGATTCTAGTTGATTTGAAGTATGCTATCGTTGGGCAAGAAATAGAGATCTCATATAGAGGACAACCACTCAGATTCCAGGTGAAGCAAGCCAAAGATGCGAATGCGGATATCTTACAGGATGCAGGAACCGTCATAACTATGTCTGGACATACCAAAATTGCGATCATTTCTGAGGCTTCTCTGAACGACGAAAGAGCCACCCAACCAAAAGTGGCGTACAGCAACATTGGTGGATTAGAAGAACAAATACGTATTGTACGAGAAATGATAGAGACCCCTTTGCAGAACCCCCAGCTTTTCCGAAAATATGGTAAGATTCGTTCAGGCTGGCTTTATACAGATCTAAGCTCACTACTAAGAGGCTTCACAGACGTACGACCGCCACGTGGCGTCTTATTGTACGGACCACCAGGTACAGGCAAAACGCTCATTGCTAAAGCCGTTGCCAGCGAGACGAAGGCGCATGTCATTTTAGTGAATGGTGCTGAAATCTTAAGTAAATTTTATGGAGAAACAGAGCAAAAGGTATACATTCATCTGCTTGAATTGCGCATTCACTGTATATTGATGATTTTTGATTTTGCTTATTTACAGCTTCGCAACATATTTGACGAAGCTGAGGAAAGGTCACCGTCGATTATATTTATCGATGAGATAGATGCTTTATGCCCGAAGCGAGACGAGGTATGTGAATCTCATACTTATATACGCATGTATGAAATCAAGCTTATGTGTACCTTATATGAGCTAGGCTCCTGGAGAAATGGAAAAGCGAGTGGTCGCTACGTTACTGACTCTAATGGACGGTGTCACTGACTCGTCACAAACGCAAAATCGACCTGGCATCGTTGTAATCGGAGCAACTAACCGACCTAATGCTCTGGATGAAGCTTTACGAAGACCAGGGCGTTTCGATCGAGAGGTTGAGATCGGTATGTGTTTCTCCACGTGTTAATGTATGATCTAGTAGTGTAAGCTTATCAAATTACTTAGGCATTCCAAATGTTATGGCTCGTTATTCCATACTTTCTACTATACTACGCAATATACCCCATAGTTTGGATGACGACAATATTCAATCTCTAGCGGCAACTTCCCATGGTTATGTTGGCGCTGATCTTTCAGCAGTATGTCGCGAAGCTGGTTTGAAGTGTATAAACCGACTCTCAGTTGACGAAAAATGGAGCAAGACTCGAGATATTAAAGGTGGGTCGACGTACTAGATTATTATCTTGGTTTAGCTTCCACTTAACAACATATGTATTGTGTAGATGTCGTAGTCACATACGAGGACATGAAAGAGGCTATGTCAGAAATTAGACCAAGTGCTATGCGTGAGGTTAGTGCAGTGTGCAAGAGTAATTGTCCAACATCTATAGCTCATCTTTCTTCTACCTGTCCTTTATCGTTTCAAGATTATGTTGGAAGTACCTAAAGTGTATTGGAGTGACATCGGTGGCCAAGCCGACGTCAAGTCCAAACTGAAGGAATCAGTTGAATGGCCATTGAAGGTAAAGCAAGATATATTCTTACGATTGATCAAAATTGCGGCAATTAACACAGCCATAGCATCCAGAAGCATTTGCAAGAATGGGCATTCGTCCGCCTAAAGGTGTACTTTTGTACGGACCACCGGGATGCAGTAAAACACTTATGGCAAAAGCACTGGCTACCGAAGCTGGGCTTAACTTTATTGCGGTTAAAGGACCAGAGGTGTGTAATATCAAAGGATGTTTTGATTAAACCGGCTCAAAGGATTAACAGACTTTCCAGCTTTTCAGCAAATGGGTCGGTGAATCCGAAAGAGCTGTTCGCGAGGTGTTTCGTAAGGCTCGTGCTGCATCGCCATCCATCATTTTTTTTGTACGTCATATGACAGCCACTTGCTGCTTAAACAATGCCTATTGCGTGAGCTGACGTTATTTATTTTGCTGCAGGACGAAATTGATGCTTTGACTGTCAAAAGAGGTTCAGATGGTGATGGCGGTACCTCGGTGGCTGACAGAGTGTTGTCTCAGCTGTTGAATGAGTTGGATGGAATAGAACCGTTGGTGAATGTGACCGTGGTAGCTGCCACCAATCGCCCGGATATCATCGTAGGTTTAAATCTGATAAAGCGGAAGGTTAACTTAACCTATTGACTGAAAAGCATTATAGGATTCAGCTTTGCTTAGACCTGGGCGAATTGATCGAATATTATACGTCAATCCGCCTGACTTGGCATCAAGGCGGGAAATTTTCAAGCTACAATTAAGAAGGATCCAATGCAGTGAAGAGGTTAACGCCGAAGAATTAGCTCTCAAGGTAAGTGGACGACCCCTCCGAGAAAGCGGAAAGGTATTATTGCTAGAGAACGTGCTCCGATTCCTAACTTCTTTTCTGAACCAGACTGACGGATACTCCGGAGCAGAAGTGGTAGCCATATGCCAAGAAGCAGCATTGCAAGCAATGGAAGACGATATCGATGCGCAATTTGTGAGTTTATCATTGTGTAACCGCTAATTCATCGGGTGCCGATTGTAGCCTATCTAACACAAAAACCAACCCCCAGATACGACAGGAGCATTTTGTCAGAGCGATTCGATCCATGAAGAAACGCATCACACCCGAAATGTTACGATTTTACGATGATTTCAGATCCAAATCTGGCCTCAAAAGCGTGTAAACGATGATCGGTTAAAAAAGGGCTGATCGTATTGGGTGAGAGCCACGGATAAATTATTTATTGGCAGGCGAATACGGACGATTGCATACCGATGGTTCTGGTAGATAACAATAACAATAACATACATACGTCTCTCCCAATTTCATGTAAATCCCAACAATCGAGCGTTGTCGACGTTGTTTACACATGAAACAATTTATAATGTTTCAAATACCTTTGTATGATGGCACTTCCCGATTGAATCGGCCCGCTTTGCCAATTCATCGAAAAAAATTATAAACTCATTTGTACGTAACAAAAGGAATGTCTATATCATCAAAATCTCTTTGAAAATAACGTTTCCCTTCCAAATTTTAGTAACACGAACAATGGCGATTTTCAAAGCGATATCGCGTCATTAATAGATATTGTGTATGTTGGGAGCTCACAAAGCTGAAAATCAAATTAGTGCGCCTATGACTGCCAGATTTTATTTTCGATATTTTTTTTTTTTCTTTAATTGCAGAATCATGACTCCGCATCGACCGCTTAAAATGATACACACATGAAAAGGCCCTGGCTTCAATCGTTCTTTCTCTTCTCAACTTCACCTTCTATCTCAGTTTGCTTTCTCTTTTTACATCACCTGAGTGGTACAGCAACAATTCAAGGCTATGAATATATTCAAATTGGAGGAAATGGCCCCCGAGGCATCTCGGGTACTCAGAGCTGAAGCACAGGCCTTATTGGAAGCAGCTAATCGTTTGGATGTTCAAGACTCAACAGCTAGGGACGGATACAACACAGCCCTGTACTACATACGTCAGTCTCTTAACAGCGGTGGTAAAGTTGTAGTCACTGGAGTAGGGAAATCGGGAAAGATTGGAGAGAAGATAGTCGCAACACTACAATCAACCGGAAGTTGCGCTGTGTTTTTGCATCCAATCGAAGCATTACACGGAGACTTGGGATTGATACAATCTAACGACTGCGTGCTAGCATTAAGCTATTCTGGAAACACAGACGAATTACTCAATATCATACCTAGTTTACGACATCGAAATGTACCCATCATTGGTTTGGGTGGAAATTCAAAGAGCAATCTGGCCAAAGAGTGTAATGCCTGGATAGATGGCTATGTCAAAGGCGAGGCATCTTCAGAATTACCTGCACCAACTTCGTCGACAACACTGGCCTTGGCACTCGGGGATGCGCTTGCCCTATCTCTAGCTCAACTAGAGAAATTTCAAAAAGACGATTTTGCACTTAATCATCCGGGAGGCTCGTTGGGAAGAAGGCTATTACTCAAAGTGAAGGATGTAATGATCAAGCCTAGTCAAGTTGCAACGGTCGAAGCCACTGCTCCGCTGGATGTCGTTATCACAGAGATGACCAAGAAACCAAAAGGTCGCGGAGTTATTGTCATGGAACCAATGACTCCGCCGGCCACTCCGCCTCTGACTGGCGAAGATATTATGAATGAAGGGAGTCTGGAACGAGCTCTTTTGGAACCCAAGCAGACTGCCGACCAATGCAAAATTCTTGGAGTGATTACAACAGGTGACATCCGTCGAGCACTGGCATTTCGTGAACGCATTTTTGAAATACATGCTCGCGATGTTATGTCTGTACAACCCGTTACATGCAATAGCGACCAACTAGCATCCGAAGCACTGGCACTTATTGAAAGCAACGATGGAGAGGGAAATCTATCAATATTACCCGTTGTCGACAAATGTAATCGTTGGCGAGGTGTCATCACCAGAAAAGATCTGGAAGGGATGTTATAGATGCAATCCGTCATGATTCTCTCGAATGATTATATAGCTCTCGAATAGTCTTTTCATTCTGTACATACGCTTTGGTTTTCAACTTTTTTATAATATCTATACTATGTCACAGTATCAGCTACACCCTACTCAAATCAATTATGCTTTTACATTATTCAATATATACCTTAGACATCGTTCTTGACATCCACACTGTTTTGCATTATGAAAGCTGGACATACATCTGGCCCAGCAGGTCAAGGTTGCGCTCAGAAGCCTTGAGATGTGAAACCTCCGCATTTGGCTCAAATTTTTTATTGTTGTTCAGTATGGCGTTGAATATGAAACCTATGGCCAAGCATAGCACCTTGTCTTGACTGGGCTATTACGATTCGCTTCTTCATTGGAAAATATGTTCAGCTGATTTTTGCTGACTTAAGTAGATTGTTTCTTTTCATATAGACATGTGTACCATACCGTACGTACAACAGTATTTTAGTAAAAACCTTAAGTGTTTTACTGAATTCAACTGAGTCTGAATTCTACGCAATTTTGTTCTGAAAATCGCTGTCATGCTTTTTGCATTGTTTCTTACTGTTCGCCTACGAAACTCATAATGAGAGAAATCATTCATTTGCAAGTTGGTAATGCATGAAATTCTTTCAGCGTCTTTATTTTTCAATGATACGTGACTAAATCTTCCTGGTCATAGGTCAATGTGGTAATCAGGTTGGTACTCTGACGGATCTCTGAATGCTCGGTCTGTCAAACGTAGGCTGTCAATGCTGTCGGAGTTCAATTTTTACTTATTCAATCATGTTGAATCACTGTACACACTATTAAACAATACAGATCGGTAGCAAATTTTGGGAAACCATTAGTCAGGAGCACGGTATGTATTTTGTTGAATATGTATCAAAATGACAACCAGCGACTAATAGGGAGGTAACCAACCGCATTTCCTATTACAGGAATCGATGAGAACGGAGTACATGTAGGACACAATCCTGAAGAACTAGCGCGCATTGACGTCTATTATAACGAAGGTCAATCGGGAAATTATGTACCGAGGTAAACATGCAGTTTATCTTTGGAAATAAGAAGAAGTCTTGCGTGCTGATCTTGATTTTCCACTTCCGCCAGAGCTGTTCTGGTGGACTTAGAGCCTCAAACAATGAATGCTATCCGCTCCAGTAGACTAGCCCATTTATTTCACCCTGAGAGTTTCATCAACGCGAATTCTGGAGCTGGTAATTCTTGGGCGAAAGGTTTCTACACTGAAGGTGCTGAACTTATCGAGCCCATTCTGGATGTTGTTCGTAAGCAAGCTGAAAGTGCTGATTGCCTTCAAGGCTTTCAACTTGTTCATTCCCTTGGTGGTGGTACTGGCTCTGGCCTAGGCTCACTTTTATTGTCTAAGATTCGCGAGGAATATCCAGATCGTATGCTCAGCACCTACTCTGTCTTCCCATCCGCGAAACTATCTGATACTGTTGTGGAACCATACAATGAGACCTTGACAGTACATCAGCTTGTGGAAAACTGTGATGCCACATTCTGCTTTGATAACGAAGCCTTGTACTCTATCTGCCAAAACACTCTCAAGATCAAAACTCCTGACTACAATGATCTTAACAAGTTGATTGCTACTGTTATGTCTGGAGTCTCCACCTCACTGAGATTTCCTGGTCAGTTGAATGCTGACTTGCGCAAACTCTGCGTCAATATGGGTAAGTTCTCACCTAGTATAAAATTGTCATACATTTTAATCTTTCACCACTTCCAAGCATGCAATTTTACCAAAAAGAAATATTGACTCTCGTTGGTTGCAGTACCTTTTCCACGCCTGCATTTCTTCATGGTCGGTGTTGCACCACTTGTAGCACTTGCTTCTTCGAAATATTCAGCACAATCCGTTCGCGATTTAACAACGCAAATGTTTGATAAAAGAAACATGATGACACTCTTCGACTCTCATGACGGTAGATATTTGACAGCCGCTACCATTTTTCGCGGCAGTAACATATCTTCCAAAGAAGTTGAAACAACCATGCAACAGGTCCAGCAAAAGAATTCAAGCTGGTTTGTTGAATGGATTCCTAATGGCGTGAAGACCAGTCTTTGTGACGTTCCTCCTGCTGGCACGAACCAATCTGCTACATTCATTGGCAACAGCACCTCCATTCAATCTCTATTTAAGCGCGCCAACCAGAAATTCACTCCAATGTTTAGGAGAAAAGCCTATCTGCACTGGTATACTGATGAGGGTATGGATGAAATGGAATTTACAGAAGGTATGTTATGTCATGAGTGGTTTTTCTTTATATGCACATGTTTTAAGATAACTCAAATGTTGTTATTCAGCTGAGTCCAATATGCAGGATCTGATAGCTGAATACCAACAGTATCAAGAAGCATCTGTGGAAGATGTAGCCGAAGGTGATCTGGAAATGGATGGCGACTACGAGATGGAGGAGGAGCAGATGCACCAACAAATGGAATGATCTAATGTGATATTAGTTGTTAATAGTTTTAGTAAAATGTAAGCGCATATCTAATATCGTGATTTTTACTTTAGTCGTTAATTGAGCTTGGAGGAAAATAAAACCACGGGATTTTCTCGAGAACAAAAATGGCCGTCAACGAATGACTGAGAACGATGTACGAACGTGCAGTGGAAGGTCATTGCGCAAAAACACAACGTGCTTAAGTTGAGACTTCATCAACAGTGGCGCTTATACTAAAGCCACGAAGCTAGGTTTGACAAATGTTTCGTACTAAGCGTTCGATGATGGGGTACGATGTAATGACAAAAGTTTTTATCTTGTATGGAAATGGTTAACAGTTAAAGTACAAATACAATGTGATACACGAAAAAAAATGTAGGATATATGAGAAACAGATAAATGATAGATTCAAATGTGAATTATATGATGTCGTCTAAACTCTCACTGGAATTTCGAGCAGGGCTATCAGCCAACCCGGCATGCAGATTTTCTTCGCGATTGGATTGCTCAGTAACAAGTCGAGACGAAGAACCTTCGGCGTTCTTATTCTGCGCCACCATGCCACCACTAAAGCTGGGAGCCGATTCGCTGTGCGTCATGTTCGGCTTGGTTCGTATGTTATCAGGAGTGATAATGGTGATAGCAGTTTGCTTGGGTGGGTGTGATACATCGAGTGGAACATCGTTAGCATCCCGGGTAATCGCTACACCGTCTCGGGTTGCCGATACATTGTGTTTATCCTTGCTATGTCGCGAGAAAATATCTGTTCCGAACGCAAGTTTTGGAAGGCGAGATACTGAATTTGTACCAGAGCTGGAAAAGCTGGTGCGGGTGAGAGTGCGAGTTGCAAATGATCCCAAGTAGAACATGGGAATGGTATTGCCATGAACCAGTACGGATGCTAAGATCATGAAGTACACGATTGGTTTCACTACACTTCTTGCGTGGGCATCTGGGCCATCCTCAGTAAACTGTTCAATAGCTACGGTATAATAGAAAAGTGCACCAACACCAATAGGACCAAACCATCCAGTGAAGAGAGCTTCTCGGAAATTATGAATTGCCGGTGCAAATTTGTAGGTTGCAAGAACGATGGGAAGACGTCTCAATAGAAGCACTAAGATCGCGAGTACAAACAGCCGCCATAACGACAATGATAAGGCAGAGTCAGTGAAAGAATTCCATGGCTAGGATAATTATAGATGTTAGTTTTACGTTTGTCTATACTAAACATGTTGGTAAGGAAGTTGACAACTTACTACTGTTGCACCAATATACACAAACATTGACAAGTTGAGTAACACATCCACTACTTCGGCCATATGGGCATTTTCGGTTTCTTTGCGGAACCAATCATCCCAAGTAAAGGAATTACCAGCAATGAAGCACGCTAGTAGATCATCACTTCCAATAATAGAGACGGTTCCTGTGAGAAACAGCTGTCATTTTGAAATGAACTTGTTTAGTATGATGTCAGAGAACTTTTGAACATCCTTCTACATTCACTTACCGCAAGAGCAACAGCATAAACAAGGAATGATTCTTTATCAATCATTTCTTTCTGTTCAGCGAATTTGAGAGCTTTGCGAGCAATGAAACCGACGACAAATCCAATGACAGTGGAGAGCAGGATCTGAAAAGCTAAAATCCAGTAAAACCATTTCCCTATAGCCTGGCCGGTGGGCATTTGCAGTAGGTAGACGGCTAAAAATAGAAATGGGTATCCGAGGCCATCATTTGCTCCACTCTCAGCGAGAATAAGGTTTCTAATGTGAAAAGGTACGTGTTGTTCTGCGAAATGACCTTGAACAATGGAACTGGCCAACACCTAAATTTTCCGTTTTCAAATCCAGCCAAAAAGAAAGAGACACCGTCACGAAAAATGGAAAAAAGAACGACAATGAGTTCCATATTTTCCAAGTGCGAAGTTTCATCCAATTGCACGAGACTTACAGGATCAGTTGGCGTAAAGCAGGACGCAATCATCAAAGATTCCAGCTATATGAAAAGAATGAATGAGAATGATAATTCTGCCGTTGATAAGGTTACCCCGGCACACTCTGACTTACAAAATTAAGCCCCGGAATTAGCCACCAAACCAGCAGTGAGCTTGATAGCCACATCCATATCATTCCTGGGATGAGTAAGATCATCAAGCTACGAATCTCTTTCCACAGGTAAGCTTTTGGAAGTGCCACTCCGGCAGCCATAACTTGGATGGCAATGACAAGACGTGCAAATTCTCTGGTGATAGCTTCCTCATTACCGAAAGAATCGGGGGAAAACCAATTGGCTCCGAGAGGTCCAAACGCAATCCCAACAGCAGTAGCAATGACTAATAACTTGAAGTAAATAAATGCTCCTGAATTGATCAACATAAAGGTGTAAATGATAGCCTACAAGCTTCAGAGAGATATAATCGCTGCTTGACAAATCCAGATACAAGGCCATATATGACGATAAACCCGCCAAGAATAGCGCAGGTGAGTGATACTTGGTTCACCATCAAACGTTACTGTATGTCTATGGTGTGTATATATAAAAGTAGTGTTGGTCGTATAGCAAAAGTCAGCTTTGGGATACGAAAATTTGAAGAAGGAAGGCTGTAAATCCTTTAATCATTCAGTGTAGGAAAATGGAAGGGTACAACGTTTTATAGAGGATAAAACCCGTTGAAAAGTTAAGAGCAAAGTAATAAAGTAATAAAAAGTGCTCGAATAGCAAAAACCTTTGTTACAGAACGGCGGTACGTTCTTTTTATATGGTGCACGTCTGGCTTTGAATTTCGGAACATGCAAGCACTCCAAAAATTATGCGCTTTTTTCGCTGCTCAACTCCGTCCTATCCATTTGGAGATTTGATCGACTTGGCTCAGTGCTCTAGAAACGTTCCGCATTTCTTCGTCCGAGCGGTGTTCATACACATATTTCCAATCTCTAATCCCATCCCATTCAAAATTGGGATATCGACTGGCAAGCATACGTCTCCAACATCGTGTCGGCGAAGGAAAATGTCGTAATCTAGTGCATGTGCTTCTGAGGTTCATAAATTCCAGTGGAGATAGGAAATCCATGACACAATCCAAAATTTCTGCCGGTAGCCGCGAAAGCTGGCCACAAGACCCATAATGGATCATGTTGGTCTGGCTACTACCTTCCCGTACGTATTGCGGTATCTTGTATGGATTATTTAATTCATACTAATGCCGTCCATTTGGAGCCAATCAGAGAGGAGATAAGATTATTAGTTAGCTTTGTGAGGGTCATACCAGTAACAATACCAACGTTTACCTCATCTATACGAAGACACTGTAAATTCTCCGCTCGTTCTTTTAACATCAGACCAAGCTTTGTGGCCATAGCCTTTTTGACTGTTGATTCTGTAATCAAATCAGCTGTTTGGGATAGTAGGACTTGAAGGTAGGTTGCTAATTCCAATGTCTTGGGTTCATTAGCGAGGTTTTTGATGAGTTGCTCAAAACAGTGCAAGTGCATCAGTATTTTGAAAGGGCTAATTTTGGGACCACGCGCTTCAGTCACAGTCTGATCGTCAGCCTCAAACTGAGTGGCAGTTCTAAAAGTGCCTGTATATAAGGATTCTAAACCGTGACCAAATGCAGGACAGTGCTTCCACACTATAACGCGCTTAAGCCAATCAAATTCTGGATGGTATACAGGCCGTAAACATGCGCTGCAGTTGTATGTATTCCAACGTTGCGTCTCACCGTCCTTTCTTCTCAGGGATATAGTCACAGTTGGTGAGGCGATCTCCCGGAAGGCTACCCTGTCGAGCCTGCGGGGTTGTCGAGCCAAATTTTCCATATACTGCGTCTGATGAGTTCACTTTTGAGGGAATGTTGGAGAAAGAAAAGGCGCAGGTGCGTTAAGCTGCAACTGTGTCGCACCTTTTCAATTTTTTTAGGGACACAGCTTTTTTTTTTTTCTCATTTGGGTTTTCAGAGTCACAGAGACATTTTTTTGGTTGATATGAGGGTCTTTATCGATTGGTCAGTATTTACCGCAGCGACATTTACATTGTACTATCCAAATAACTCCTTGCTTGCGATAGATATTTAGATCTTCTTGATATTGAGTGCGTTGCTATTCCATTTTTGCCGCTGCAAGCATAAATCATCTGGACTAACTAGCCATTTTCAAAGACGACGACGCCACAAGCCAAGGTGGTAAGTTTTCCCATTGATCCATCTTGTGACACACTTCCTCCTGACATCACATTGAGATATGCAAGCAGCTTCAAAAATAAAAAACCATCCCTCATCACCAAACAATGCCATTATAAACTGCCGAGCATGATTTTAAATATTGAAGGCTTTTAGTTCTTTAATATTGCATGGTATTATGTCTGGAATAACCAATTACTAGTGGTATATCTGAGTTACTATCAACCGCCACCGCTCACTGTTCCTTCATCATCTGAAGATTCATGTTGATAGACGGGCATGAGAGCGAAGGCAAAAAATATAGCCCATGATACAACAAGGAAGAATATATATATAGCACAGTATCGGTATGTTTTTTTGGACAAAAGCAGCCTTCCTGTAGCAGCCAGCTGCTCGTCAGAATAGGTTGAATTTGCTGTATCCTCCATGGCTCTTTCATCTTGACCCAGTAATCGCTTCTTTCGTTCAGCCTTGGAAGCCTCTAGCCAGCCATGCTGTTTGATGCGATCCAAAACCCACCAAAATACTATAAGTAGGATGGAGAGCGAAGTCAATGCGAGGTACAAGTTCATCACTCCGTTGTACTCTTCAGCAATATCCTCATCATAATCCGTATCGCCGTCATGGTATGCATGGTCTTGTAAATATCCAGCAATTACACTGATGATTGTTGTACCAATATTGTTAGCCGTTTTGTGCAATCCTACACCAGTACCAATGTACTTTCTTGGAAGAGTCAGTGCGGTACTGGTCAGGATCATGATGGATCCAATGCCCAGAGAGATAGAAAAGAGCGTCATGCCAATGGCAGCATTCACATATGTTTGAGATAATAGAAGGAAAGAAACGAGCAAGATAATAGCTGAGAGCAACACTGTACAAAGTAAAATTAAACAGAAAAGGTTACAAAAAATAAGTACAATGAATCATGGCCGTAAAGGAGCTTGCGTTCACTTACAGAATGACAATCTTTTTCCCCATCGATCAATGATAAATCCCATAACAGGAGCCAAGACCATAGGCACCGCCTGAGAGATACTACTTTTATACTGATATCCAACCAAATGTTAGTCAAATCGCTGATCAGGAAGTTGAGTGATGGAGTTTATGCGCTCGCTCACTCAAATAACGCTTTGGACTGAACATGAAGTGATATACTTACAGCTGCCAAGACAGAAGTGGTTGAATATCGGAATTGAATGTACTCACTTTAAGAATAGGATGATGTCAGTTCCCCATATGTCACGGCCTTTTTCCATGTTGTAACATCACTTACGTTGACAGAGACTCAAAGCTACTCCATACACTCGAGATGGTCAACTGCATGAACGGAACCATCCAAAATACCAACGGAAAGAACAGCGGTGCCGTCCATTTGATACGCCTTTCATCAAGATGCAAGTCATCTGTTATAAGTTTTCCCGTCCAGGTAACGTATCCAAAGTGCCACATCATGTAAGCAAACAGAACGTTCATCGCCAAGGAAAAACAGCACAATATAAGGGAAACGTAGTATGCCCAGGCCCAATTCTGTGCTGCAGCCACCAAAGGCTGGCTAGCAACGTTGGCAACAAACTGGACCATTCGTGTGATGCAAAGCTGAGCTCCGATGATGAGCGATAGATGGTTATTTCGGAACCATTTTGACAGAATGGCCTCTTCGATGACGGATATTACACCTGAACCTATGCCAAAAAAGATCTCTCCAGAGATCATCAAGCCATAACTGTCGAAGGTAGCAGATAACGCAAGCTGCAGGCTGCCGATCGTGATGGCAGTAGTGACGAATAATGTTGCTTGAACTGGACCAAAACGATCGACTAATGATCCAGCAAAAAAGGGTATTATTGTGTTAAGTACTGAAACACATGATATCAAGACGCTGTACTGGGTATTGTTGATGTTGAGATTCTGGGATAAAAAAAATTGTGAGACTGTTAGGCAAAATTAAATATGGTCCGACATTTGAGCGAATGCCGTTGGGATTTTTGTTTTGGTTACGACAGACCAATGTAGTAATTACCCGCTTTACATTGGTTTTCAAAACTTTAGATATGGTCGAAAGGAAATGGCTACCAACTATGTTTCTTGATCGATCAATTCAAAAGCTTTGGAAGGTCACTGCATGATCTATGGAGAACATAACTTACTGGAAAGCGTAAGTACGGTAAGAATAATGATAGCCTTGTACTTCCAAGAAAGATCTGATAACGCTGGTTTATGATCTTCAGGTTGATTTTTATCTTCAATTGGACTCTGACCGAAATTCTCTACATTGGTCCGAGAATCATCCGCCATTTAGACGATATCACAGCGAGAAGTTCTCAGCTACAAGAAAGGGAAATAAAGCCAAGATTATTCTTTTTTTTTTTCTTTTTTTTCATACCTCGAGATTTTATATACGCTGGCTGTTTAAAATCCCGACCAGTGACACATCGGCAAATCGGTTATGAACTATCATCATCTGGAAACAGTAAGTTCTGGTGCCAAGCACACATGAAGAGCGCCTTTCAGTATTCGATTTTATCTGTATTAATCATTTTACAAGTATGCATGACCTCTAACTGTTGGCCTATATCACCGAATTTCCGCCTCAACCTTGTATGTTAATTCAATGTCAAAAAACTAGCGTACTTTGGCAAGAATTACAGCTCCAGTTACGTTTGGGTAAAAATTTAAAAGTCTGCTCTATATCATGCTACCATTAATTTCATTCTCTCTATATAACAGAATCATTCACGCCTCCGAGTTTGAGCTCGACGACGGTGGCGGGAAAGGAGACTCTTTCCGAGCGTCCGCCAATAAAGTGTCAATTTGCTTCTCCTTCAATGCTACCTGTGTAATAGGCAGTAATTAGCCGGCATTAGCCAATAATCTTTGCTGCCCCCTTTAGGACTTAACCCATTGACACAACATTAAACTTTGGCAAGTTGACGCCTAAACTTACCATGACGCAAGCTTTGTAGTCCTTAAACAAATCTTCGCATTCAGGAGTGGTGTCTCCCTTTAAGAACTTTTCTGAGTACCACTTGTTGAAGCAGGTATCGTATTTTTGTTTAAGGTCCGTACATTCAGTTCCGATGCTTGAAGACATTGCAAGGTTGGATAGAAATTGTCAATATCGTCGAGAAACTTGCCACAGCCGCTTGGAAACCAACAAAACCAAACTAAGTGACTGCTATTTTCCAGCGGCATTACAATAATGCGGAAGGAAAGCTACTGCTGTGGATCAGTAATCTTTTATGTCATCACCAGAGGATCTGCGAGCCAAGATCTCGAAACTTTCTGCAGCAATTGAGCAGCACAAGCAGACAACCTTCTATTCTCCATCGAGGGGAAGAGGAAGAGCCCAGCCAGTGTGGCAGCCGAGAGGAAGGGGTCGAGGAAGAGGCACCTTAGCACCGACCTTTGGGAACAAAAAGTTAATATTGAATCAGCCTGGATCCGCACCCTCAACCTCTACGGCCAAGAGCAACACTACTCCAGCCATCTTACAAACACCAAAAAACCATACATCGACGCTGTCACATAGCGAACCTGTGAACTCAAGCTCAAGACAAAATCGAACTGTAGTGATCAACGGCGTAACGTTTGTGACAGACGCTTCAGGGAAGAAGCTCACCAGACAAGACCTTATACCAAGTTCCACAGCAAGCAGTCTCATGGCTAAATTACAAACAACAAAGCCATCTCTGACAACGACGCCAGTATATACCCCCCAGAAAGCGGAAATTGAAGGTGTTGAATATGTTAGAACAAAAGGTGGCAATTTGGTTCGTGCTGAACTAGTGAAAGATCGCTTGATACAAAAAGCGAAGCTGTAAGTTACATTCATATACCATTTTTCATATTCATTGCTATGTATTGACACTGAACTTCACGATTCAGACGAGAAGCAAAGGCTGCAAGTCAACGGGAGCAAGCTGAAGCTGCGAAACTGCTACGACAAGAAGATAGAAAGAAAAATAAGAAGATATCAAGAAGTAAAGGTGGCCACATGGTGTATGTGAAAGAACCGGAAGGCTATGTGAGACAAGGTAGACATGGCAAATCGCTCGTATTAAATGGTAATCAGAAAGACAAGTCAAAAATGTATTGTGGATATTTCACCCGCTACGGTAACTATTGCTCCATCATTTGACCCGTTCCGATAGTTGAGCTACTAACGATCTATTCTATTCCTCGCTACAGGCAAATGTAAGAATGGCAAGAAATGCCCTTTCAAGCACGATCGATCCCATCGAGCCATATGTCCCAAATACCTTCAACACAAATGCCCACAACCTGCACATCTATGTTTGTTATCGCACTTCCCCATTCCGGAGATTATGCCCCATTGTTCACACTTCCAGAGAGGCAAGTGCGATCGTGTCAATTGTCCATATCCCCATGTTCGTGTCAGCCCTCAGGCTCCAGTGTGCAAAGCGTTCGCTTTAGAAGGATATTGTGCCAAAGGCGAGAACTGCAAAAACAAGCATATCCATGTTTGCCCTGATTTTGCCGAGACTGGTAAATGTGAAAATGCGACTTGCAAGCTTCCGCATGTTGCCCTCAAGAAGAAACAAGCTCAAAAGGCAACGACTCAAGTCAGACAATGGGTCAATCCACAACTTATCCATGCTGGATCTAAGCGTGAACACGACGGTGGTCCAGATGAGCATATGAGTAAGAAACCCCGTGCCATTGTGAATACTCTTGATACCAAGGAGGAAGACGGCTTCCTAAAGTTCGATGACGATGATGAAGGCTGGAGCGCTTTTAAAATGAAAGATGAAGACATCAATATCGACGACCAGCTGTCGCTGCATTTCAGCGACCACGAAGATAGCGAGGACGACAGCGATGGCAACAGCGACAGTGACGAGCATGAAGGTATGCATGAAAATGGCATTGTTGACGACGATGTGTCTTCAGACGACTTTTCAAGCGACGAGGAACAACACGATGAGGCAGTGGGAGGTAATTTGGCAATTTGAAGTATAGACAGTAACAATTATATCGCTCATTATACCTGGGCTCGAAGACTCCTTTTAGCCGATACAGATGTCAGCTTTTTGTTCGTATATTGCAGCCCTTATTTTATTGATGACATTGTAAATAAAACAAACACTTTTTCACAACATATTGCACACCAGGGTATGTTCCGCGGGATATAACCTTCGCTTTTACACTCTTGGTCATCTTTCTTCTAGTAACACGGCAGTATCCGGTGAACCGGCTGTACCTTGCCTTTGAGGTGAGGGACTTGTCGAAGCAGTATAAGCAGAGCTATTAAGCGGGCAATATAGTAAACTATGCTACAATGGCGGTGTCTTCGCCTATCCAATATGAACAAGCATCATTGAGCTCAGCACATTTTTAGGATAAAGAGATGTTTTAGAGTGGCTTCGACAAGCATAGGCTATGCTGATATGGGCGAGAACTTTTCTCCTGACTGGCGCATTTTGACTTTCGCGTTTCCCGAGGCATGCTATCCCAACTCTGGGCTCAGAACACTCGGGTAAATTGACCATTTTGGTTTTAATCCGAATTTTATGACTGCAGGTTGTTAGATCTCACGGTATACTTGATGCCTTCCACGTTTCGGGACATCATCAGATGAATTTTCGTTCACGACTTAAATATTAAACTGTCTGATGTATAGAGTAGTACATCTGTCATAGGAACCGGGCTCTCCAACTACCGCCAGTAGAACTTGGGCCGCTGTATTGCGCTCAATTTAAATATGCTAGTTCCCTTTTTTAACCGACGGTACCCCAACTTACGCGGAGAGAACAAGAGCTTTCAAATAACAAGGAGCTACTCAAACTCGGTTCTATAATCATATTAAATTACATCAATGATTGATATCAATTTGATATGAATACGGCCAATCTGCCAGGATACTTGATCATTTTCCATTCCTGTCAATATAAGATGGATGGGATCACCCAGGGTATCAAACCTTGTTAAAGCGTGCTGGGTTTGAAAGCAACAGCCAAGGTTCACCGTATGGTCCGAATTTTTTAAAGCCAAAAGACCAGTCTCAGTCGGCTTCGTTCAAGTCTCGTCTTCTTCTTTCACCAAACCAAACCACGTCTAAGCACAATGTCTGAACAAGGACAAGTACACATGTAACTACTAAGCATTCGGTGACAAGCGAAGAGCAGATGATGTAACTAACAGATCCTTTGATTTTTTTCCATAGACATAAAATTACCCCACGGGACAAAGATATTCAAGCAAAAGGCCCTATCAACAAGTACAGTCGTACCATTACTCAAACACCTACCGCCGGTGCTGCCCAAGCTCAACGTAAGTTTTGACAGTGCAATCACGGATTAGCTGGATCACGTCACTAACTTGTATGAAAGTTTATGCCACTGGATTGACGGATGACGACTTTGCTAAGGCACAGGTTGGCATTACTAGCTTGTAAGTACAAAGCATGAGACAGCATTATTCCGTTCAGCATACTAACTGAAAATGAATTTAGCGGATATGACGGAAATCCTTGCAATATGCACATTAACGACCTGGCCGCCAAAGTGAAAGAAGGAGTAAACAAAGCAGGCCTCGTGGGATATCAGTTCAACACCATCGGAGTTTCCGATGCCATCCCCATGGGTAGCGCTGGTATGTCCTTCTCTTTACCCAGTCGCGATATCATTGCTGATTCTATTGAGACGGTAAGTTGGCGTGTGTATGTACAGTGATCTTAGATATCATTCTCTAACTATTCCGTGGATCTAGGTCATGAGCGCTTTGTGGTATGATGCAAATATCTCTATCCCGGGATGTGACAAGAACATGCCTGGATGTTTGATGGCTATGGGTCGCTTGAATCGTCCCTCCATCGTCATTTATGGTGGAACTATGAAGAAAGGAAAGGGTACACTTGGCCGTTGCGCAGACCGAGAACTGGATATTGGAAATGCTCTTGAGTGCAATGGTGAATTGATCAGCGGTAAAATCAATGAAGAGGAGCGCCGCGATATCATTCGACATGCTTGCCCCGGTGCTGGAGCTTGTGGAGGAATGTAAGTACAATAGCTTTTGATTCTGTAACGAGAACAATATACACTACACAGGATTCGCTAACGTTTGTGCTGGCTAATACAGGTTCACTGCTAACACTATGTCGTCAGCTATCGAAGCTCTTGGTATGTCTTTGCCATACAGCTCCTCTATCCCTGCTGTAGATGCCCTCAAGACTCAAGAATGTCTTCGTGTTGGTGTGGCTATCCGAACTCTCTTGGAGAGAGATATTAAGCCCAGTGATATTATGACTCGCAAAGCATTTGAGAATGCCCTTACCGTCATCATGGTTCTTGGTGGTTCAACAAACGCTGTTCTTCATATGATTGCTGTTGCAAAATCTGTTGGAGTTCCTCTTACAATTGACGATTTCCAAGCAATTGCCGATAAGACTCCTTTCCTTGCCAATCTTCGACCTAGGTAAGCTCGCCATGATTATGTGTGAAGGCTTGTACGATTGACTTACGCGGATGCACTGTATGACAGTGGAAAGTATGTAATGGAAGATTTGCAAACTGTTGGAGGCACTCCCGCTGTCCTCAAGTACCTGTTGGAAAATGGTATGATCCATGGCGACTGTATGACTGTCACCGGTAAGACCATGGCAGAGAATTTGGCCGAATTACCAGGTTTGACCGAAGGACAAGACATTATTCGACCTCTTTCAAACCCTGTCAAGAAGACTGGACATCTTACAATCCTCAGGGGTAACCTCGCTCCAGAGGTAAGTTGCTTGAAAATGCTGTATTTTCATTTACTGCAAGTGCGATCGATACTAAATGTTGTGAAAATTTAGGGTGCTGTTGCTAAGATTACTGGCAAGGAAGGCTTAGCATTTAAGGGTAAAGCACGCGTCTTTGACGATGAAGAAAAAATCTTTGAAGCCCTGGAGCAAGGTGCTATCCAGAAAGGCGACGTTGTTGTAGTGCGCTATAAGGGTCCAAAGGGCGGTCCTGGTATGCCAGAAATGCGTAAGTAGTACTTTTCGGAAGCCTGCTGTTAGCCACATATGTAGATATTAATCATGACCACAGTCAAGCCTACTTCCGCCATCATGGGAGCTGGTCTTGGTAAAGATGTTGCCCTCATCACCGATGGACGATTTTCAGGTGCCTCTCACGTAAGTGCATACAAGATAGTAACAGTAACAATAATTCCTTGTCCTTACATTTGGTTTGATTTCAAGGGATTTATTATCGGCCACATTTGTCCTGAAGCACAAGTTGGAGGTCCTATTGCGCTGGTCAACGACGGTGACGAGATCACCATTGATGCCAACACCCGCGAGCTGACTGTTCATGTATCTGACGAAGAACTCGCAAAAAGAAAGCAAACATGGTCAGCTCCTCCTCTCAAGTATACCAAGGGTATCATGGCAAGATACTGTATGACTGTCAAGAGTGCTAGCGAAGGTGCTGTTACTGACGAACTTTGAAACAAACAATAAAAAGAAGTGTGATAAAAAATTCAAATGGGAGTATTTCATTCCAAAAATTCAAGCATTTTTACTCTCTATTGCGAACTATAATCGGTATGAATAGATGCGGTGCTCATTGATACAGTTTCTACACACTTCCGTCAGCGCTTTCTCTTGTCAGTAGAAGAACAAGGCAGGAAGGGTTTTTTATGAGCGAAATTTGAGCTCCAGGTCACATGTAAAGATTTCCAGACCAAGTTCGCGCTTTACAGGCGGATAGAAATCTACTCTACTCGATCCATTAGCTATAATGTCTGCTTCACAACTTTTGCCACTGGGTAAGTGAATGTTAATCCATTGATCATCAACATCTTGTGCTATTGTAGCCCATATACTCACACCTCTCAACTATTTTTTACTTTTGATCACTTTAAAACGTGATTTACCTTTTGACAATTTTTGATCTGGAATTGGACACTGCCATGTAGAACTCATCGACAAATGCACTGGATCCAATATCTGGGTTGTCATGAAAGGTGAAAAAGAATTCACTGGACGATTACTCGGTTTTGACGACTATGTCAGTATCCTTTTTTAAATCGCATTTTTTGTTGCGACGATATGTATGAACCGTCGATATTGCTAGAAATGCTCGTAACCATTGATGTTGTATCATCATCAATGATCTACCGACATGTTAGAGCGTTTTATGTGAGCATTGTAAAAGTATGCGGTTTCCATGACTTGAATTCTTTTTCTTTCTGCAGATATGGTACTTGAGGATGTTACCGAATAGTAAGTGCTGCAAATCAGTCAAGGAACTGCGCTAGAATAATAGACTGGGAAGAGACTAACACTTACCCTTCTTACAGCGAGAAGTCAGCTGAAGGATACAAGACTACCAAGTTGGAGCAGATATTGCTGAACGGAAACAACATATGCATGGTAAGCTGAGCGTGAGTTTTGAATCAGAAAGGCTGGTTACTAATATATGGTTGGCACCCAACAGTTGGTCCCTGGTGGTGAAGGTCCAGTCAAGGCATAATCTCTCATTGAATAATTTCACAAAAGACATTGTACACATAATAAAGAAACCCTTCACCTCTTCCAATAGTCACATTCAGTCGGACGCTTCAAAGTAGCAGATCACCTAACCCCCTCTTGTGTATATGTATTGTTGCTATGGTTGCAGAAGTCGACGGCTGTTATCAAAGTACTATTTTCATGACATAGGATTATGAATCTCGGGGGATAAAGGATGTGCGATGCTGAGCTCAGGTTGGCAACCCAATACAGTTATGCTTTTAGATTACAATTCATGAATCCCTTCAGTGGCCCAAGGTTTCAAGGCCACCATCAACATATAAGATTTAATGACAATTCAAAGCAGACATGATGAAAGAAAAATAAGACTGTAGCGTATTGAGGGTGCGTATCCGGCACATTAACTTACCGAGTTTTACAAGGACGGTAACGTTGAGCTGCCTTCTGCAAAGCAAATGAGATAGGTCAGCATGCATCAGGCCATGTACTCTCCATAGAAGCTTGTAATCAGATAAATGCTGGAGAAACATGGCACGCGTACATCCTAGTGTATCAGCTGTACGTGTGGTAAAACATTAACAGATAATCGCCGGATCATAACGTTCGGCAGGTGTCACAGAGTCAATAATCGCAGCCGCGAAACAATGCTTTCATTGTATATTCCATACTGTCCGAACTATCAGAATGTTTGTCATTTTCTTTTATTTGTTCGTTTCGAAGCCTGGTATCGTTCTATCTACATGACTGTAGCATTATTTCCGATTAGATCATTCTGTACATCGTTAGACTTTGAATATAAATCACATTATATTCCCTATCTCATGGAAGATTGTAGGACGTCAATTTAAATATGTAGCTTTGATCTAACGACAGGTACAATTCGACTATCGAAGGGAACTTGCTATGTCTATCTAAAACAGCCAAATAGTATCTTGAAACAGGTTTCAGGCGTTGACAGAGAGGTTTGCGGAGAGCCAACAGCCAATCGGTAAATAAAAAGCCAAGCATTTTGATACTATTTTTTTTAGCATTCTGTACCTTAGATTTATACCGCTATTTTTGGTGCCTACACGGCATTAGCGGGAGATTGGCTTTTTTATTATGTTCTATTTTAACCTGGGTCCCATAATTCTCCTTACTAGTAATTAATAAAAATATCAAGATATGTATGGGGCGAGAAAGCAATTGAGTATGTTCCTGTTGCACCATACGCCAATGTGGAGAGAAGAGTATTGTAGATCAAAAGTTTAAAGTGAAAAAAAAGCTATCACGATCAAAGTTCTGTACTGTGGTCACAATTGACCTAAAGTGACATCTCAACTGAGATAGAGGGGCTATGTTTATATACTGAACCGTCCTAGGTTGACATATACGGGGTAGGCAACAGTCAGATCAAATGACATACACATCAATAGCTAACGTAATTCAAATTGTTGTTTCTAGGACAAAGCAATTTAACTAGCAGGAGGCAGTAATGGTATGGAGCATCGGGAGGAGACATAGGGATGATAAAGTAAACGCTGACAAGATTGAATCTCAGCTTTGATGTCTGCGGCTTTGGGCGAGAAATATTTTGAGGTCAAGTTTGAAAGTAAGACAGCGCTACCTTCATGATGGCCACTAAAGATCTTGCACTCCTAGATCAAATGAGCCATTAAAAAGCAACGAAGTGGATGTCTGCTGGCACAGGCTCAGTGAAGGCTCAGTTCGGATGAGCCCGGTTTACTGCCAGTCAACCGATCGCATTTTTAGCACAAGGATATTTCGACTATTTGAAATACCGGTTGACCAATAATGACTCCGCTATGAGACGAACCGCCTAGACAACCAGTTCATTTGACCATGGTTTATTACGACAGTTATTGACTGTATTAGTTTTGTGACACCACAATTGCAGCTATCCTATTCTCATCGAAACGATTTTCCATTTCGTCAAGGCATATGATACCATATGGTCGCCATAAGCGTGATGGTGCGTTGGCTCGGCCACTCAAAAAGTAAGACTACCCATGACGTAGTCCAACGAGAGGCTCGACTAACAACGATGCTTTTTGCTACGCGTTATTTATATATTTAGAACATGGCCCTAAACATGAAATTCAGACAAATAATTATGAACGATAGGGGCGACACTCAAAATAGAAGAGCACGAGACCCAAACTGCAGGAAGAATAGCGCCAGAGCTTGGAACGGTGTATTTCTTTTGTAGAAAATTGGGATCGACATCATTGGTCACACAATAAACACAACAATTAAATTTAAAAAAAGGATATAACACTTGATCTTACGTTCTGCTCTTTGGATAGGATGAGCCTCTTTTAACAACACAAGCCAATGATAGAGGTACCAAAGCAATGAAATGAGGTTAAGTTAGGTTATCAGTCTCCCACTAAAGGGGGATGACATTGCGTTGTCATTGCGGAGCAATTCAAACGGGGATAGTTACCCGGTCTGCGAACTAAAGGTCCCAAAAAAAAAATAAAAAAAAATTAGTGACCGGTAAAACTCTTTTGCATGCACTGAGAATATAGCACCGCACATGTAATTTAAAATAAAATGCTGTCGCTTCCCCTTTCTCTTGTCTCAGCACTCCCTCTTTCCCTTTCTTCTCTTCATTTCTTTCGCTTGCAAACATGTACAGATTGTTTGCCAGTGCTGCTTTGGTCGCTACAGCTTCCGCTGTGACTACAAACTACACATCAACTGTGGACCCTACAAAAATTAATATTCCTAACACACCACAGACAACCTCATACGATGTCGCCACGGAATGTACCTATTATGCACCTCCCGTGCCTATTTTGCCTACCGACTGGCCCAACAACTGGCAGGTTGCTACCTCTAACGGTATGAACACCAGTGCTGAATACACAACTTTGTATAATTCCATCAACTGGAACAATGCCCCAAAGATCAACCCTCGCACTATGGGTGCTGATGGTGCACTTGTTACGACTGGATATGACACTGTCAACGATCCTGACTGTTGGTGGACTGCTACTCAATGTGTCAATCCCAAGGCTGCTGGCGTGTTGAAAGATATTTCAGCTTGCCCTGAACCAGGTATGTTTTGATGTTTTGGATTGGATGGCGGGTTTTGGGTTATTTTCGGGAAGGCCGCTAAAAAAAAAAGACTGTCCCTAATGTGATACATCTCTTCCAATTTAGAAACTTGGGGCTTGACGTATGATGATGGTCCTAACTGCTCTCACAATGCCTTTTATGACTTTTTGCAACAACAAAACTTGAAGGCTAGTATGTTCTACATCGGCTCTAATGTCATGAACTGGCCTTACGGAGCTCAACGTGGTGTCAAGGATGGTCATCACATCTCTGTTCATACCTGGTCCCACCCTATGATGACCACTCTTTCCAACCAAGCCGTTCTTGCTGAACTTTACTATGCTACCAAGATGATCAAGTACGTTACCGGTCTTACTCCTCTCTACTGGCGCCCACCGCTTGGTGATGTTGATGATCGTGTTCGTTGGATCGCTTCTCAACTCAACTTGACAGCCATCATCTGGAACTTGGATACCGATGACTGGGCTGCTGGTACCACCGTCACTGTCCAACAGGTTCAGCAAAACTACCAAAACTTCATTCAAGACGGTACCAATGGCACCTTTGCTTCCAAAGGTAACATTGTTCTTTCTCACGAAATCAACAATATGACCATGGATTTTGCCATCCAAAACATCCCTAACATCAAGAAGGCTTACAAGAACGTTCTCGACGTTGCTACCTGCATGAACATTACCTACCCATATGTTGAGACGACTGTCAGCTTCGCTTCCTTTGGAGGTGGCAGTAGCAGCTCCAATGGATCCGTCTCTCCTGGTGGCAGCGGCTCTAGCTCCACTAGTAAAAGTGCCGCTTCTGGCACTCAGGCCAATGCTGCTCTCGCCATTGCCGCCGCTTTTGCCGTTGTTGCTTTCTTGTAATTGAACTGAACGTTCAGCGCAAAATGAAGACGTAGTATATTTTACACTGGGACAAAAAGTGGTATTTTTTTTATATATTATTTTAGACCCATGATTACGACTTGTGTGCTTCCTAAGCCCAACAAGTAATATTCTTTACATTTTTCAAACCTCCACCCTTCCTTATTCTATCCCCTCGACATAGCTCCTACGTAGTCTCCCCAAAATTCACTTATAACTGTGTATATCAAAGATTTTTATAAAGAAATCGCCACCTTTCATATTGTCCATAGAACCAGGGAATGATGACCAACCATTTTGTCTTTGTCAAAAAAGTGCATGTTGGCTGAGCCTCAAATTCAGTTTCACTGAAGACCCATCCCGGAAGTTTAAAAGTCCGGCTGACTATTTACTCGCCTCGAGGTTTAGATTTCGAAACACCTCGCTGTCTTTTTTTCCTCCACTCTACTTTATACCAACTATGCCTGACAAAGTCCCACCTGAAGGTAACGTCCCACCATACTGTCGCTGTCACTCGCATCCTTTTCTCAACTCTCCTCTCAGAACTCCCAATTCTTGAAGCTATGGTATCTATCCGAAACCGTTTGTCAGCTTTAAAGCGAGATAGGGCATCTTATATGCGTTCCAAAGACATATACCCCCTATGGGACGAAGCTAAAGAACAGTTGTTCAAATTGAAAGGAATTCGAGGTTGCGATATCAGCCCCACCGAACATAGAAATAGACTGGACGACTTGTGTGAAGATGTTTTTATGCTTCTCAGCCTTGGCTTCCTAAGCGTCGGCAAGTGCAAAGAAAGTAAGCGA
The DNA here is from genome assembly GCF_025399195.1 of Umbelopsis ramanniana AG. Taxonomy (NCBI): domain Eukaryota; kingdom Fungi; phylum Mucoromycota; class Umbelopsidomycetes; order Umbelopsidales; family Umbelopsidaceae; genus Umbelopsis; species Umbelopsis ramanniana. Next base: position 594,937 of record NW_026252090.1, on the reverse strand, counting down.
GCAGCCCTTTCGCTTACATACAACGCTATACACCATTAACTCAACCTTTTTAGCGCCGGCCGTTTATGCCCAAGTTGTGGCTATGAAGCAGTGTTTTGATCAGTTGGAAGAAGCTGGCGTATACTCAGAGGTGAATAGAGGCGCTAACTGGAGTTCACTCTTAATGAGACCTATGACTAATGCCTTGCCTTTTCTTGGTATCGAACGAATAGGAATTTCTTGAGCCATATGTAAAACGCCTGGATGACTTTGGCCAAATGATTAAAGTCGATGAAGTAAATGGACTCTTGGACGAACAAACCTTGCGTATTCTCAACATCCGGTACAACCAATGCTGTAAGCCTGACCTTCCTTTACGTTATTCCCAGTCAAGTATATTGATGATTAAAATGGACTTTTACCACTTTGCAGGTAGCATCATGGACAATTTGCATCTTATTATCCGAGATATCGATCCAGACCTGTAAGTGACTAGTATGCAATTCCGTCCCTAATATACGTGCAGCATCATTAAGCTCTTCATGAACTTTAGGGTACCGATCCGAGATAAATTGTTGAGCATTCGTCGAGAAATGGCAAACATTGCATCACAGCGTAAAATTTCGGCTGCTGATGTTTACCCGTTGCAAAAGAAGTTACGGCATATCGACAGTAAGCGAATTGATGGCGTATTTTTACAGCATGACGATGGCCGTATACCTGCTGGCCAAGCTGCTGTGGTTGGATTATTGGAGAATGTCTATGACTGTGCTCACGATCTCATCATTGCTGCTGAGTCACCCAACGGAACAGTGGAACCTCTACGACTTCGACTTTTAGAAATCAAGTGCCAGCTGGAACGACTTCAGCTTACCCATAAATGGACACTTCGTGAGACCGACCTATTTACCCACCTCATGCAGCTACAAGAAATTAATAGAATGAGAGTGAATCGTCAGTTCGTGGATGAAAATGGAAAGCCTGTTGAAGGACAAATCGTTTTGGTCTTTTTAATGCACAAATGCTCACGCCTCATTGTTACTTTGATGGGCGAGAGCGTCCCCGTTTCTGAAGTTCTCATGCCTATTTACAACCAATTGACAACTCTCAAGAAGTGCTTGGAATCGGTGTCTGGCTGTGGGGCCCCTTGCTCACGTAAGTTTGAAATTTTAATTACCTTGGATTGGAACTATGGCCGGTCATAGAAAGATCGTAAATTAGACCTTGTTGTCTAACCTAAATTGTCTATTGCAGGGCGGGAACTATATCCTTATGCCATGAAGCTCCAATCTATCGTTCAATCACAGGATAATGGTGTGTTTAAAGACGCTGAGGGTGGCATTCCTCAAGGTGAGTACTAACAAAGGGACCCAAATCACTTTTTTTGGTGTATGCGGCTTATATTAACTTTACCTATCCTAGGTCAAGCAACTTGCTCATCACTGTTGAATGATTGTCATGAGCTTTTGGATAAGTTGCGTGCGAAGGCAGTTGACGAAGATTAGGATCGAATTTAGTTCCAAGCCATCTACACCCTTTCTGCTTTGTTCTACAAACTTTTTTGTATTCATTTTGTAAATTTTATAGTGATTATTTTCAACAGCATAATTTGTGTTCAATACAGAGCCACTCGTATAGTCAGTTTCTTTGATGGTACAAAGTGAGTCTCAGTAAAGAGATGATGAGGATTTGGATCTCACAGACGTCAAGTTGGTGAATGTTTTATCAAATATGAAAGCCTCCACAGCGCATGATGGGGAAAAGCTTTAACCTGATAGGCCAGTATCACAAAGGAGATAGAGCGTTTACGCATTCCATATCATATATTGCCATTGCTCCCTTCCTTCATCAGTCAGTAAAGGTTCATTACTAAAATAAACTGCGGCACATCCTCTGGATTTCACTGGGCTCTAACCAAGAAAATATCGATCGATTGCCAAACTGGCAAAATCTGATAGCTCGCTGTCACAAAATGCTTGTCACTGGAAGTTCGACTCAGCTGATTCACAGTATAACTCAATCCTTTCCTATATTAATGGGGACCAAATCACGAAACGCAAAGAAGGGCATGAGCCGAGGAAGAGGTGCTTCAAGAGGTGGCCGTGGCCGTGGAGGCCGTGGAGGAAGTCGAGGTGGCCGCTCCGGTGTTCCAACATCTTATGGTTATGCTACTCAGCAACCTACCTCATTCAAATACATGGATGAACTGTATGGCGATTTCAAAGTATACGGTCAGTTCGGTAGTGAATCAGACGACGATATTTCAACCGGGAACGCTGGTCGTAGAGGCAAGTCAAAAAAACCATCCAAAAGTAAGATTTTATCCAAATTTGTCCTGTTGTTCGACATACCCGCCTTGGCAATTCCTCGCCCAAGCTCTCTATTCTAACCTTCCCTTTTTGTTTTTTTAACATTCTAGAAACCACTCCATCTGCCAGAAAAGCAAATCCTTCCCAGTTCGCTTACAGCTACAAATCGGATGAAGAGGACCGACCTGCCGCAGTTGGTCTTGGATACACTAGTTTGACTGCGGCATCGACATCGAGTGCACCGGCTTCGTTCGGACGTTCAAAATATACCAAGATGATGGTCTTTCAAAAGTCTACCATGGTACTCAATCATGAAAGTGACATCAATTCCGACAAGGCAATTGAATCCACAACGTCTGGTATATCATCACCAGGGCTTGGTCAAGATGGTGCAGAGAAATCAACCGACAACAATGCAGACGTAGAAGATAACAGTTCCAGTGATGATGAACTTGATGATACAGCTTTAGAAAATGTATCCAACGAACAGGACATAGACGATCTCTTAGCAAGTCTGACGTTACAGGACCCAGAACTCCAGCGAGTTGTACAAAAGCTGACCAGAAAGGAGCGACGTGAACAACGATATCAAGAGCTCATGGGAATCAGCAATAGTGACACCGAAAGTGACGATGATTTGGTATCTCAAGACGTAGAATACGAGGACGACATATTTTTAAGCGGTGATGATGAAGTAGAAGACGAAGATGAAATTGCTGCCATGCTCGACTACATCGAAAACGCCTCTCTCAATGATGATGGCGAAGACGAATTGCGAGCATACTATCAAACCTTGGTTAAAAAACTGTCGTCCATGGACAAAAAGCTGGAAAAAGAGGAATCAGTAGAGAAGCGAAAAGGAGAACGAAATGGCCAAAACAAAGCAGCAACCAAGCTCGATCACGGGCTCGACGACGGTGATGTGGAGAATGTAACCAAAGAGAAACCGTATGTGCAACCTACGAAATCGAATGATGATGATAACCACTTTGGGTCTCCTCCTGTCACAAAGTATACAGTGACAACCGAGTCTGAAGTTCTTTTGGAGCCATACAGCGATGAGGAAGAGCACATCATATCAACAGCCACATCGGCAGCCAAACGCAATATTCTCAACGACAAACACGCTGATGCTTTAAGCGAAGAAGAATCCAGCCAAGAGGAAGAAGGAGATGATGATTATCTTGATGAAGAGGAAGACGAGAGCGAAGATGAACTTTATGAGTTTGACGATGATGAAGAGCAACTAGAGGACGACGCCATCTACCAAGAATATGAAGAGAGTGATCTTGATGACGTTGAAGAAGAAGACGGCCCTTTGATCTTCGCGGATGATGACGACGACGAGCCTATCATTATAGAGGCAACAGCCGTACCACCGTCACTTCAAAGAGGTAAAGCACCATGTACTTGATCTTTGTAATTGAATACCAGATTGCTAAGACGTGACTAGGTTATAATGCTTTATCAAAGTATAATGCTCGTGAAGCTCGTCAACGGCGAATGCTCAAGACGGAGGCTTTTGAAGTAGAGTCAACCTCACACTTAACCGATAAGCAACGGCGGAAACTCGAGAAGAAGCAGGAACGAGAACGCAAAAAGGAAAAGAACATGACAACCAAAAAGCAGAAGAAGATGATGAAGGAGATGGATGAAAATGTTGATTTACGCAAAATTGATCAGTATGTTTGGATATGCTTTTAGCTTATATGAAAACCGTTTGCCTTATTGACAATGGTACTCTTGTACAGAAAACTGCAGCAGTTTATTCGTGACGACTCCATCAGTAGTTATCAAATGGCACCCATGGCAAAGTATACTAGGCGACAAGTGCATTTGCTTGCTACTGCGTACAACTTAAAGTCCAAGAGTCTTGGATCAGGCAATTCACGGTAATGAAAATGGGTAGCAAGTCGATCATTTTTAACTTGGTTACTGACTTTAGCCTATCGTGCTTTAGATACCCTGTTTTATCCAAAACAGAGAGAACATTCATTCCAAATGATAGAAAATATATTGAAAGGTTCATTGCTGAAGCCCAATCCACTTTGGATATTACGAGTAGTATACTTCGTAAACATCGTATGCCCTACATTGAGAACTCTATTCCCTCCAAATCCAAGCGAAAAGCAGGAAAGAAGGAGGCTGGCCGAAATGGATCCTCACCTAGTGACTTGCCAGGGCCCTCTCATGGTCATATCGTAGCAGGCAATGCAGCACCAATAAATGATCAAAACATTGGTCATCAAATGCTTGCTGCAATGGGGTAAGCTCAGCGTTCCACTTGATAGCTTGGTATCTTTTCGTTCTTACTAATTAGTTGAATATTTCCTCAACTACGTAGATGGAAGCAAGGTGACAGTCTTGGCACCGAAGGCACGGGTATCACAGTACCTATCGAGGCTATAGTTCGAAAGAAACGAATTGGACTTGGCATGTAATTTGAATGACTTTATCGAAGCGCCGCAGCAGCTGCAATTCCAGTAGGAAGGAAGAAGATAGCTTCCGTTCCTTTTTTTTTTTTTTTCGTTTTGCACCTATAACTGAACTGTCACGATTTCTGTATTCACACGTAACATAAGCGCGAACTGGTATAATACATCATTTGATTTACAATGTTCTTTTCTATCATGCCATCTCTATGTAACCAATCTGTTTGAAACGTTGTCACAATTGCCAAGGCACTACCTTCAGCTTGGCGACTGCTTCCGTAGATCGGGGGTAAGTCAGTGTCTCTCCCAACAGGCAATGATTTTTAAAAATTTGATAGTCCGCCGCCACTGAGTATTATAAAAATCAGGATGGGCCCATTATGACCGCGTTGCAAACCAGAAACCTTGCTTTGCATCTTTCCCTTATCAATTAATCAATCAGTCCATTATGGTAAGTTCTCTCAAGATGATCCTTCTAGATTGCTGATTTACTTTTGTCAACTAATCGCTCTCTTATATTCTCAACAGTCTTCCGGTGTTGCAGTCAATGAGAAGTGCTTGGAGGTCTTCCAGGAATTGAAACTTCGCCACAAGTACAAGTTCATCATCTTCAAGCTCTCTGGTAAGTAGGCTTCTACTACGTGCCTAGTTAGAATCTATGCATACATGTCTTGGAGACGGGTGAAAAGCGATGCGGAGGAACGGGTTTTTTCCTGTAAGGAACAACATACTCTACCCCAAAACAAAGCATACATACATGGGCATGCAGTAGACACCCTTTTGATCTGGCCGTTCCATTCCTCACATCATTCTATTTCATTTGCTTCTTTGTAGACGATAACAGGGAAATCATTGTTGAGAACGCTGCCGAGACTGGTGAATACAGTACTTTCGTCAGCCAACTTCCCGAAGATGAACCTCGTTATGCCATTTACGATTTTGAGTATGAGAAGCCTGGCGAAGGCTTGCGAAGCAAGATTGTCTTCTATGCCTGGTACGTTATTGTCCTTTCTTTCTTCAATAGTTGCCCCCAAGTGGTGTTCTGTTGTTTGCAAAGCCCATTGTCTGTGCAACAACAACCCAGTTGAGTTACATGACGATGGAAAAAAAATAATGACGTTGCACGGAACGTTTAAAAAATAATATCTTGCAACATAATCTGACCATTACGATTTGATATTAGGACCCCTGATACGGCCAAGGTTCGTGCCAAGATGTTGTACGCTTCTAGCAAGGATGCTCTTCGCAGAACTCTTGTTGGTATTGCTATCGAGGTCCAGGGCACTGACTTTTCTGAGGTAAGAATCCACCGGAGTTTCGATGGGACTCTTTGAGGTCACCTTCTCACTTTCTTTATTTATAGGTTGACGAGGAAGCTGTCCTTGAGAAGGCACAGCGATCAAACTAAAGAGAAAGAAAGCCATGACTTTTTTTTTCTTCAAGTCTTTTACCTATTATTTGTTCTGCTATAAAAACTTCTTTTACTCCTTTTTATGTTCATAGAAGGGATAAAATTTGGAATGATTTTGCTCTACTCAAACGTAGATATTACTCTATGGCGTATATTGGAAACAGTGAACCAGATGAATAGTGAGGTGACATGATGAATTGCATTTTCTATTGAGGATATTATACAAGTATTTAGAGAATGAAAGGATGGCTTTGCCGAATGTATCCAATTGCCTTCCTATTCCCAAATAACTTTGCGAATTTTCTTCTTCTCGCTCTTTTGTTCCTGTTTAGTTACGCGTTGCTCCTCCTGATATACTCATTAGCAAAAGGATCGTTCAGGGCCGGTGGTAAAGCAGTTTCAACCTCTACTCACCTTTTCAGATATAATTCTAGCACGATCCATTTTCTTCATCTTCTTGACCTTTTGAGCTCTCTTCATAGGAGCCTTCTTCACTTTCTTCAAAGTGGAGTTGGCGCTAGCAGGCTTAACCTTACCACGCGCTTGTAAGAGGCTCAATTGCTCATTGATACGGCTCTTGCCTGTTGAAGTGTGTAGTTTTAGCGCCTAACTAAAAGTACACTATTGCAGCCAATAAGATAGTCCCCTTACCATCCATCTCCGCCGGAGCACTCGATGCATGCTGCGAGACATTGCTTTTGTCAACTGTAGATCAAGACGGTTAATTCACTGCGGTTGTTTCATGGCGAGATTTCAAAGGATGAATCGGATTACCTGGCTGTGTTTTACCCATGATTCCACAATATTTTTTCTGGGCGGTGTGGAGGTTGGTTGCACTGAAGAGAAAAAAAAAAAATTCAATAACACAGATGGTGTCATCGTTTCTATTCACGGAATTGTACGTCATTAAAATGCGCTGGAACGAGAGCCCATTTTTGGCCTTACTCCCCTTGCAACTCCAACCAGGCTCGCCCCCACCTGAACATGTCGTCGACAATCAATTCCTCAGACAAGGCCGTAGATAACAAGACGGAGAGCGTTCCGGATAAGGAGGTGAATATCAACTTTATGAATCTTTTCAATTGTGATGGTCTACATGGTGATCGCATAGTGTGGAACACAAAAGAACACTCATCTATGAGAGATTTTGTCACTCGAAAACTTGTATTATTGTCCCTTTCAATCTAGTAAAGGGGATATACAGTGTTCTTTTGCTCCTATCGAAAACCAATCCATCACTTAGCATGCCGATCCCTTTCAGCACTTCTAAAACCAATCATTATACATGTCTAACCCTTTCTACGTCAAGATTAAGGAAGTCTCTACTCTACACCAAGAAGAAGAGACCGAGGATGAATCTGGCGAAGACCTTCTTGACATGGCCACTTTTGATCAGCTGCTAGACATGGATGACGAAGAAGACCATGAGTTTTCCAAATCGATCGTCTGGGACTATTTCAAGCAAGCCGAAGCCACCTTTGAAGATATGGACGGAGCACTGTAAGCTATTCGTTTACATGTAACTTTTTTGCAAAGGTTCCAATACTGACTCATCTTGTAGTGAGAAGAAGGATCTCTCGGAGCTTTCTCGGTTAGGTCACTTCCTCAAAGGTAGTTCTGCTGCTATTGGCCTCAGGATGGTCAAGGCAACATGCGAAAAGATCCAAAACATTGGCAACCTCAAGGATGAGACTGGTATCTCTACAATTGATTCAGAGGAAGCATTGAAACAAATCGCACCTCTACTCCCTCTGGTCAATAAGGAGTATAAGGCAGCCAAGAGTCACTTAGAAACGTTTTATGAAGAACAAGAGACCCGATAAATATAGCGCGCCTTTTCCTTTAGTTACCTTCCACCCCATTTCAATCTCTAAAAATCACTAGTCCAACTTACTTCTAGCTTAAGTTGTGGTCGCTTCTTCCTTTTTCTCTGCCATACCTTTTATTCTCAATTCTAAATCAGAACAACAAACCCAAACAAAAAGAAGAAAAAAAAAGAAACAATGAGAAATTTGCTCACTGTCATATTTTTGCTTCAAGGGCATGTAGTCGCTCGAGGATCACAGCTTTCTATATTTTGCCACATCTCCTCTTTTTATCCACGAGCAGTCTGTGTTATCTTCTATATGGAAGAGGTTGTTTGATGGATGCATTTGGTCTCTTAGGGAGACTTCAGTTCAACTATTGTCTCAGCTATTTTGTCAAGTCCGCATTTGAGGATCATTTCGAATTCGAGACATGGAATGATTTGCCTTGGAACCAATCATCGTCGAGATTAAGAGTGATCCGTCACGTGGACGAGAAGACAGAAGGTTTAGCTGCCCAGGCGAAAAAATTCATGCCACTATTTGCAAGCTCTCTTCTTTCCGCGTCTTTTCACAGTCTGACATTGTACTCCCAGTGAACTGACAGAAAATGAATCCACTGAAAACCAACAAAATCGATATCAGCGTAAGTATGCATTTGCGTCATATAACTTGCGTGCTTGTCAATTTATGGATGGGGGCGACGCCTTTCTGCCGCAGACTTTTCTGGTTTAATTCGTAGTCCATGCCTCACATTAAGCTCATCACACCTCTTACGTTTATAGCAACTCACGGAAGAGGAGCAAAAAGTATTTCGATTGTACGGCAAACTCCCTGATCGCAAAGATCTTTTGGATAGAAAGTTGAAGGTAAGCATTTTGGTTCTGTGGGAAATGGCAAGGGCTTCCGGGAATCAAACATACCACCGCTTGCTCCACGAAAGACAAAATGTCGTATGGAAATGCCGACTTTTTTACTCACGCCGTTGAGCGTTATCGTCGCCTTTCCGCAATAGTCAACGCAGTTATATCATGCCATCATTTCGTTCACCGACTAAATACTCTTCTTGCATGTAGGAACGTAAGTACTTTGACTCTGGTGATTACGCCTTGTCCAAGGCTGGAAAGGAGCCTGGCGCCGTAGGCTCCGAGCACCCTTCCCCAGACACCATCCCTCACTCCAACCCTGCAAGCAACTCGAGCTCAAGCCCGGTCAAGGAAAGCCCTCTTGTCCCAGACGGTGCTTAAGGCATCGATTGGCAAAGTAATTATCATATTCTGATTGGCCTTGTCATTCCCGCCCCATCAACTCAAGATTTGCCTGTACATGATACGCTTTTACTTTTTCACCCTGTGTGCTCTTTCTTTTCCTCCCTTCATTTTTGTTCAGCCCTGCCTATAAACATCCCCCACACTTGCACAGAAAAAAAAAGAAAGATACATTTGAAGGGATCAGGTCGGCCAACAAAAGCGGGAGCTGTCGCAAACGCAATACAACATCCCCCACACAATCCGTTCAAATATACTACATCACAATTTTTTTTTTGGTTTTTTTTTTTTTTTTTTTGGTCAGCGACTCATTCCATCCGTGGTCCCTTTAGCGTAGCCGTAAAGACAATGATATTGCGTTGAATGATAAGTAAAGTGAATCTTTGTTACAAGTGGGGTTTGCACTTTGATTTTCCCAGGTCATCGGCAATATAGCACCTTGGCGTATCCATTTTTTTTTTCCAAGGTGAGATGAGAGGGGGTGGGGGTCACATGCTGCTTGCCAATGTCCCTAAAAAGTGGCGAGAGTTGAGCTAGTGTTGGTCGCATGGTAAGGTTTGTCACGTCAGACAACTCAAAAGGCTTTAGCATGCCGCCAAAACATTGTGTTCAGAAAAAAAAAAGTAATCAAGGTAGCTTGCCTTTATCATGTGGGAAATCCGACGTCAAGTCGTTGAGAGAATCGTACAAGGGAAGCAAAGGCAAATTCAAATGAGTGGTGAAATAAAAATACAAGAATACAAAATGCCAGAGTGAAAACGCGATTTTGACACCGGGCTGGCGACAAGTCAGCTCTCTCTCTGAGAAATTATTCGTGGATAGAAAATGTAAGATGGAAGAACGGGAGAGAGAGAAAATTCAGGCGAAAGAAGATGGATGAAATAATGTGATGCAAGAGCCATTGCCCGGCAAGCAATGCAGTGTACTGTAATGCAAGGCGGTAACGGAGAGAGAAGTATTTACGGTAGTCAGAGGGTTCATGATGTGCATAACATCCGTTGTTTCATGGCTTTCTGATCTGGAAAAAAAAAGAGGGGGGGAGGAGAAGACGCGCTGCATTATGTAGATTGGGAATCGTCGTTGTCAAATATCGCCTTGCCCTCAGCGGTCGTGATACTTTTGAGTTGAGTGGGTCGGCGTTCTATTCGCTGTACTTGAGTACCTTCTTCCGCGAGCTGTTGACGTAGTAGCTCGTTTCCAAGACGCTTTCGCTTTTCTTCATCGTTTTCTTCAGTGTTCTCCATTTCAACTTCATCCGACTTTTCGTTCCAATCTGGTTTTCGCATCAAACTTCGGAACGTGTCAGCGATCATGAGAGCGTCTGTTGAACTCAAGACAGAGTTGGATTGACGCGCTTCAGCATGTTGGCCAAGGTCACTGCTGCGAACGGCATTCGATATGGCCGATTGGTTCTTCTCTGGGTCGATTCCAGTACTATTTCTTAATCCAGAACCTCGGGTGGATCCAAATGCAGAACTATTCTCAAGGGCTGTAGATCGTCGAGAAGACGTTCCACCAAAGATGGGCGTTCCAGAATGAATAGACGATACATCTCGATTATCGAAACCGCCATGACTCTGCATACCAGGAATAATACCTTGTGTCATAGCCGCAGCATCCACTGCGTCAGGATCATTTGCTCCAGGTGACCGCTTGGAATCCCCCAGAAAGAAAGATCTGCGTTGCCCGAACTTTCGCTGTCTGCGTGTATAACGTATTGTCCAAATTAGTGCAATAACTGCTAAAATGACGGCCACGCATGCTGCAACGATAACCCCAATCGTCCATGGTTGTAACTTGGAGCCAGACGATGACGCCTGCAGCTGGCCATTGACGTTACTGACAGTTGAAGGTACTGCCTGAGCTATCGTGGAAGAAGCATGTGCTGTAGAATTGGACAAGGAGCCGCTAGATGACGGCGCTGTGGATGGCGCGGTTTCTACATGAAAGAAATAAATTATATCTAAGTAAGCATACTTCACATCATGATAGGGTATGTCGCGGACCCGTCTCAAATTGCGTTAAATGAAAAAAATATGTTGTCGAATATTATTTCATTTCTTTCGCTGTCTCCTTAGTTGCTGAAAGTGTCGATTTGCCACGTGATGCGTAGCGGCTCAGTTTCCCTCATGCACCCAATAATAGCACTGGTTCCCATTCGACCTGAAATAACTTCCGTGTTACTTACGAACAACTGTGAAATTCAACGTTCCAACGCTCTCCTGTCGATATATGGAGTAGATGTTTTTCATCTCTGTAGCAGGGTCGAGATCCGATGCAATGAGATACATGAAGTATGTGTGCGATACGTTAGCTGATCCCGGCGAAAGCTTTGTTGGAAACCATGAATCGTCCACTGTGGTGATGAGTGGACTATCCGTTGTGGGCAATTGTGTGAAATTTTTGACCATGACATACTCCAAGGATGCATTTTGATACTGATACAAATATAAACTCAACGTGCCGTTCTGGAGCTGCGGGAGGGAAAAATTCGTAAGCCCAATGCCAAAAATAAAGGTATGCGATTCTATTCTAGGCTCCGAATCTATTGGTCCCAGCCCCTCTAGCAAATGACAGAACGAAAAGAACGCTTGTCCCTAGATTTCAGAGAACTCCAAGATATGACAACCATGTTTCTCGTACCTGACCGTTAAATACTGGGTTACTGATGAGTAGTAAAGAAAATTAAATTCAAATTAATGCAACTAGATCGTGAAAATAGCCTATCATGACGTGGGTTATCTTACTAGTAGTTCCACAGAAACTGGTTCACTGTTCCATTGTACCATGTATCTGAGCTCAGAGGCGAACATATGAAGACGCTGTTACCAGAGGTTGGGCAAGACGCTGTTGTGGCCACTGCTTGAAATAAAAGTAGGGGTTAGAATGATTCGAGGGGTGTTTAGAATAACTATTTTTTTTTCCAAGTATGAGATCTCTGCCGTGCGTTTAGTTTGGGGGGGCATAATGCCATATGGCGTATCCTTATTTTTACTTTCACACAAACATATCCCTTCACACATTGCCCCCAACACCTGGACAAGAGATTGTCGAATGGAAGTTGCATGTACAAAAAAATGAAATGGTGAATCGTTACCGTCGCGTGGTGAGAGCTGCTGAGAAGCCGACCAAGATGCGTTTGCCATAGTGGCATATATCAAAACCGCGAGATGCGAGACTCGCATGGAAATAGCAGCGAAGTAGGATGGAAAGAAGAGAAGGTAACTGAGAAAAATGAGCAACTTCGTAGGTGATGAAAGCAAGCAGAGAGAAAATAATGTATGAAAAAAAAAAAGTGGAAAATAGAAATATTTGGCTGGCTGGTGCAACCACACTCAAATTGCTGCTGGTCCAGCGAAAGCAAACTTCTCGTAGCGAGCGCTTTGTCCTTGGGGGGGGAACCTAAATCTTCTCAGTCTCTTTATCTGATTTCTATCCTGCCACAGGTAGCTTGTTCGATCCATATAACTCATTATCAGCCTGAAAATGATACCCGTTCGCTATATGGTAAATACACAGCACAGCTACATAAATGGCTCCATAACCGCCATTTCACCAGTGTCATTGATTCAAGCACGCTCACTATAAATTGAAATTTGACATTGAATCCCAACTTATGAATTCGAGGTGTTCCATGGATTTTCCACGGTGGCTTTCTTTACACGTTTCCAGTCCCTTATTCGAAGCAATGCTATAATACCATATGATAACAGCATACAAAAGTGGATATTTGATCTGTTCATCACTCGTTTATATCCAACGTAATATCGATCTAATGTAGCTTTTCCCCATGTGTTCACATTTCTTATAACCTTCATGGGTAATAGATCAGCGATCTCTAGTTACGAATATTGAACGGAATGTCAATATAGTTTCCTGCCTGCGCGTCGTTGCTCATGAAGTCAATTTCTCCTGGTCCCACTTAAATTTCAGGTTCAGGCGGCGTACATGCCCAAAGAATGAGCTCAGCAAGCAGTTTTGCAAAGTGTCAAGTTTGCTACCGCGATCACTGAAATTTAAGCAACAGCCTTGTTACCATGAAGAACACCATTTTCCAACAAGTGTACCTAAACGTTTGCATATACAGAATTTTGATTTGACAATCACAATAATGAGGCTGGTCAGGGAACTTTTTCGCTACAACTAGATTTAGTGAGACTAGCGTAATTCCTTAAGCCAATATTGTGTAGCATGGCGTCGCTAGTAAAATCGAAATGTTAGAAGGTACTAAAAAGTCGAACAACAAGCAAGTAGGTGCCGTAAAGGAGACGTGTAACAAACTTCTTTTGAAAGCAAATGTGGGCAATTACTGAGTTGCAGCGGGGAATAGGGGCAGGCTGGCTGATTTTTGTTGAACAGAAAAATTTCGGGATATGGCCGAGGTGAACAAAAACGGGTATTTGGGTTGGAAAATGGAGGTTTAGCCGCCGGAAAAAGCAAATATACCACCGTCTCCTGAACAAACCGATTTACCGACTTCAAGTTCAACAATTGACTGAGTAGACGAGCAATCATTTGGCACATGACGTTGCCCGTCCTATCGTCTTTCATTACGCTCATAATAGAGTGAAATTCAAGGCATTTCATGAAGCGCTTTCAAGTAACTACGTGTTGCCCGTCTGTAAAAGTTGATGCAACTCAATGACAAACCGCTCATTTATTAGGTCGTTGATTGTACAATGTGGGAAACTTTATATCATCTTTTGGTTCTCAAGGTCACGATGTTCCCAGGCAATAGTAAAGCAATCACTTGAAGATCAAAGCTGCTTACTCATGTCGTTAAGCGGCGCTCAACACTGCATGAAATTGCCAATGAATTCTTCAAAATTTGAACTGAAAAACCATGGTCATGAAACGAGATAAACTCTTATGATCAGCTCGATAATTCAGTTCAAGAGAATAAAAAACGATCAAGATCTAGCTCGGTTTTTTGGGAAACGTGTGTAAACTCCGAGGTGCGTCGAGGTTACAAAGCTTACATGACAAATGTGATATTCAAAAAAAAAACTTTTTTCCTTCTTGGCTCTACAGCGTTCAACTTTTGCCCTTGTATATTCGAACTCTTTCCTTGAAATTTTCTTTCTTTTTGTACATTGAAACAAACCCTTCCTACATAAACCGAAAAAAAAAAAAAAAAAAAAAAAAAATTTGTACCATAGAGAAATCCATACCCCGAGCAACCTTCTTCATTGTGAACAATCGTCATGCACACTGTTCAATGCCCGGCCCTACATGCTCATTTGAGAGCTCGCAACTTGGATCTGGTAGACGATGAAAGTAAACATAGAAAAATCGTGGCCCTCAAACCATTGAAACGCGGCTCAGTGGCCATCGAATCTCAACCGCTGGCGTTTGTCCCATTGCCATCCGCACGTGGAGACATATGTAACTTCTGCTTTAGACGAGATACAAGAGCTGCTCCATTGCAACGATGTTCGCGATGTCAATCTGCTTATTTCTGTAGTAAACACTGCTTCCAGAAAGCGTGGTTCGCTCAACATCAATATGTATGCAAAAGCAACCAACAAGGGTCACAGGACGATCAAGAGCAAGATATTATGGACGAACTTATGTTAGAACGAGTGCTGTTAACAATTGCCCGGGCTAAAAAGCATATTACACAACTACAGCATACGTCAGACGATTTGTCTCAATGCGCACAGTTAGAAGCGTTTTCAACACTCATGTCTCACGAAACAAAGCAATCCAATGAATTGTTGGATCGATTCAAGCAGATTGCCACCAATGTTCTTCAAAAACCACATATCAAATCATTAGGTGTTGATCCAGCAGCTCTCTTGATCTATCTTTGCCGATTCCAGTGTAATAATTTTGGCATCACCGACAACCAGCTTTTTCCTATCGGCGAAGGCACGTACCCAATAGGCTCATTATTCAATCACTCGTGCCGACCCAATGCTGTCGCATTGTATAATGGTACTACGCAAATGATTCGATTGATCGAGGATGTCAGCCCTGGCGAAGAAATTACCATTGCGTATATCGATATCGCCAATAGTCGAAGTGATAGGACTCAAAAGCTAGCGGACAAATACTTTTTCAAATGCGATTGCCCAAGATGTTCTTCTGACGTGGGCTTTGGTGTGATTGATACTCTTTTGGGAGAGTCCTTTGATCATGATATGGTTGAAGACGAGCCTTCATTTGTGGAAAAAACCCTTATGGAAGAAATTGAGTCTTGGAACGTTCTCGATATGACCAAGAAGTACCCTCCAGGCAGTGAAGTGCCTATGACGCCAGGAAATCTGTTGGATGTACCTAGATATGTTCATTACATGGGAACCTTCATGTTTCCAAGTCTATACTGGATCCAGCGATCGGGTAAAGTTGAAGTGTTTGATACACCCCAGCCCAAGAATGTTTATGAGAATCTACTTCTCCAGGCAGCAGTATCGGTACTGCATTTCCCGGTTGAAAAGACATCCGAAAGCAATGAAATATTCAAACCATATTCCCTCAAGACCCTCAGTACTGCTACAAGATGCCTTAATGTACAAATGATGAAAAATCGCTGGCCGCAATCGTCCCGACTTTGCATGTTCATATTAGTACAATACTTGTTCATCTACCCAAGATATCACCCCATTTTAGCTATCCACCTTGTTTTGGTCGCCAAGGCTGCTTGGAACGCATTGGTCCAACTCGAATTAACTGGAATCAATCGAAAGCTGGAGAAGGAATTTCAACGAGGTGTGCAGCGATGGATCAAATTAGCCAAAGACACCGTTAGCAGCAATTTCGGGGAGCAAAACGAGCACTGGAGAGAGATAATTGAATTGGAATGGATTTTCAATCGCGATCAAAAATTGAAATAATTACTTCCTGCCCTCTTAATTAGCACTACTTTTCTCTTCTCTCCTTCAGTATATTTACTGACTGACTTTACTGTCGTCGTTGATCGAATAGATAGCTTTTCCCGGCTTGACAAGTGTATTTATTGTTCCTGCCTTTACATAAAAAAAATTGTCATTCAAATTTCTTTCGCAGAAAGGCGGACTGCCTGACGGAGCTGTGACGGCTTCGATTTTTTTTTTGGGAAACAAAAAAAAATTTCTTGCAAATAAAAACACGCTCGGTATGCTGGAACTTGGGTTATTCACTCTTTCCTCAACGTAAGTACTCTATATTATCAATGCCATCCCTTATTCCCCTTTCACTGCACGCATTTCAAATGATGAACAAAATATCAGACCTGTTCTGGATACAAGATGTAGACAAACATATATTGCCTTTTATTTCTGATTTTGTGCTTTTTCCCCCCTCCTTCCTACCATACCACTCTACTTTCATATTCTAACCCAACCCGCTTCTTCCACCAGGTTTCCTCACTTACAACGTTAAAGTGTCGTCTATCGTTTTAGAAATGTATATATCTCGTAAAATTATATAATCATAATAAAAAGTGTGTATACAAACAAAAAGCATGTTGATGATAACAATGTCTCGAGAAGGTTCAGAAAGACTATTCAATACCCTTTTTGCAGCGGCATACCTATAGTTCATGCATCAGGATATGATTGTCGTCGCTTAGCGAAGAGCTGAACCTGGAATATGGCTTTGGGTGGTGACTTTTACGTATCATGGCTTTGGTCAAGATGCGTATCGGCTTTGCAGGAGAGCTTTTGGTAGCAGACGAATGAGTGGCAGACCTGACTTTTCGGCGATACAGCCAGACAGATGGACGACTAGCGGATGGGGCCTCTTGTTTGGTACGGATACAGTTTTGAGATAGGCAGACACAGCACCCGATGAACAGAATAAATAACCACATGGAGACCAACACCCAGTAGAATGGCAACTTCTCTTGCAAGCTACTGATGCATTGGTCTAGCATACGATCCAGAGTGGTATTGTGATCCATCTCATTTCCTATCACAGGTGTCAGCAAAGCAGCGATGGTCATGTTAGGAACCAATCCTGCGTTTGTCACAACGGTTTCGGAAACCCTTGGTAATTGGATATGCGAGACGTTGTTCTAGATGATTCACCAAAAAAAAATTAAATTCAAACGTACGGAACATAGTAAGATAAGATAATGATCGTTCTGCTACGTCTTTTGCAATGCACTTACCAACCATGTGAAACCAGTTTCTATGGATTGTATCTTGTTCAAAACCAAGCAATTGATCAGGCCTTGAGCGGCATTTTCAAGCACAGTGCCTCCGAAAATATCAGTCACCACACCAGTAATATCAGAAGAGACTTGATTCAAGGTAGAGTTCAGAACTGCGGTGGTTGTGTTGATCCAACCCAGGGCATCGTGATTCACGGAATATTCCAAGGTATCAATAGCTAGGTTGGTGTCGGTTACAGTGGAGTTCGCAACAGTGATCAAAGTGGCGCTTATATTGTGAAACGAATTGTTGACCAGGTTAATCATGGATGTGTAAAACGCATTGATGGCTTCGTTTCGTATCACATTAATCAGGTTTATGGCAAGCGTCGTGAAGACTAAGCCAGATAAACCATATGCTAGAGCAAAGAGAGCTGCAGGTTCTGACACATAATCCATTAGCCAAGTCAATGCCATGGAGCGTCTAGACCGGAGAGGACTGATTCCAAGGAGAGACATAATGTACCACATGAAAGGCTTGTGACCAGCACGAAATATAAGCATAGCATCCGCATGGTTCAAATGATCAGACGTTGTTACAAACGATCGTGCCATACTATTCCGCCAATTGTTCACAACATGTCGGTAGCCCATATTCACAAGAGTCATGACCAGCATGAGAGCGATAAGTATATAAGTCAGTGTACCAGACACGCCTAAAAGCTTGTTAGCCACATCTTGTATATCTTGCTGAAGGACGGTGGCATTACATGGTATGACTGGGATAATTTGTACGCTTTTACTCGGAGTGAAATTGTAGGTTTGCATTGCGTTAAATAGTGACTGGTTAACCGTGGTCTTTAAATCCTGTAGTGGTTCAGAGATCACAGAGCTGACTACACTGTCAAGAGTCCAGTTGTGAATCTTGGCATCCAAAGCATTGAGAGAGGATGTCCAATTTGAAGTTATATTAGGCCATGAGACAGTACTGTTTTGGGATGTATCGTTTCCAAAAACAGTATGTTCGACAGAATTAACGACGTTGTTGACCCCAACCGTCCCTCCAGAGAGAATGGACTGAACAGTGGTTTCAAACGTATTGGCGACGTCAGAAACTACGTCAATGGAGCTATCGACAGCTAACGTCAAAAGGCAGACGTAAGTGGATTTATAAGTATCGACAAACCATGTCAGCAGAGCGTCGACGCCATCAATGGCATTCAAGAGACCTTGTCGAGTGGAATTGAGAGCAAACAAAACTGAGGTTTCAGCTTCATTGTTTAGCATATACAGCAATGCAGAGGGAGCGGTGGTTAGGCTTTTAGCGGTGGTATCGACCATCTCACACATAGTAGCAATTTCTGATTGAGCACTAGCTGCTGCCTTCCGAACGGTCGAACCAAACACCTGAATTGTGAAAACCAGCGAGAGTAGTAGGATAACCGCCGTATTACACCACGCAAGCGAATATTCCGCATGAAGGTTTATGGGAGCAGAAAGAACCATGTAGGCAAGCAATTTAATGGGTGGAAAGACAAAGAAGGTGGGTAAGCTTCAATTTATTTTAGTTTTATTTTGTGGTAATGGATTTTCTTCAAAAGCTATTATTACAATAAAAGTTCTTTCAGGATGGAGTATTTTTGGAGGCATGGTCACCTCACATTCTATGTGCCAATGGAAAATGAAGGTGTGCGTAGGATCGATCGTTCACGTTATCGCCGACTTTGTCGTAGCATTATGAAAGATTACACCGGATGTTTCAAAAAGAAGGTTAACACATATAGGTGCCATTTTTAAAAATTTCTATTTCCTCTTTTCAACTCGTTTCAACCTCTTTTTTTTTTTAATAATACTTATTGTTAACCTGACAGATTTCAGAGTACTTTGCTTTCGTTGATGCAATTCAACGACCTTTATCATCGACGCCAACGAGTGACTTCGTATGGACAGTCCGAGCATACGACATCTGAAGGCTGCGGTTGGCACCTGCCAAAGATCGATAATATTGCCGCTGTAAATTCGCATAGTCCAGAGCATAAGGAATCAAACATTGATCAAAGTCATTGGTATGTCTGCGCTTGGCCACACTGTTGGGCTGCTATCATACGATCGTACGCTTGTCTTTCACGTCAGCGACGTCGACAAAGACTTAATGCAGGTTTTCACCGTCGGAGTCGAATGTCGCTGGATTCGGCGCCTCCGAAACCCACTTCACGCCTACTTACTCACAGCTCCTCGCCTATAAGCTGGAAAACATGTTCCCTACCACAGGTTCCTCGGAGAGCACAGGCTACTCGTAAAAACCACCTCCTCAAGTGTCATATTCATTATTATAAGCCCTCTGGCGGAAGCCAGCATAATGATTCTCTTGGTCCCACTTCAGAGTGTGATCTCGACAGCATGGACGACATGAATGACGATCGTAGGTCGATATCAAGCAAGGGCCCACTATCGACTATAGTAAACATGTATAAGAGTACTTCTCATCTTCAACCGATGGAATTGGTCACTGCCTCGTCACTGGACCACATCGGCCAAGTAGAATATGTTGGCCCGCTCTCTATGGAACTATGGGTACCGCCCATCAATTCCAAAACACTCCATGAACTTAAGGTCCCGGATATTTTCAATAATGCTCAGTTTCGCCACGATGTGATATTTGATCCCAATCTCACATTTCGGGCCAATTTGGATGGCAAGAGTGGAAAATTGAAGCGAAGACGAGCTGAAAAATATTGGCGCATGGTCGAACTGGCGGTGAATACAGATAGGATCTACAAGAATTCACCTACTCGCTATGAATATCTTCGGGTCATCATCAATGAACTGGTGGATATCTTGTCGTCCCTTGTTCCGCATATTGCTATTGCTGGCATGCCCCAGTCAAGCCACAACCCATCTCATATTCGAAAAGTCCTCGATTGTGAGCTAATCATTCAGCAGCTGAAGCACGACGTATTGGATGTAGAAGAGATATCCAATTTCCTATTTAAAACGTTCTCTTCTGCTTGCTTTCCATCACGGTTACCTCTCGTTTTATATTTGCAAGTGCTTTTCTCAAGTCAACATTATGGTAAAGCCATCAAGCAATGCTTCACCATTGCTGAAGTTATAAAACTTGTAAGTAATGGATGATTGGTCTAACCAGCTATCATTTTGCCATACTTGCTGTTGTCTCGTCGGTGATATTAATACCATCTTTTCTTACATGTAGGACATCGCAAATCAAGCGCTGAGGCAATACCGTGTTTTTTTGGTAGAAACCTGTGTAGATTATGAGCTCAGACACTTTTTACGCCTACACGCAAACAATCAAATGCGACTTTTTTCCATTCTGGACTGGTTAAAGGAGGCATGGAATCGGGATGGCAAAGAAAAGTCGTTCTTAAAAATATACCACAGTGGTAAGTACATTCAGCATCATGTTCATTTTCCGCTTTCATTGAGAAGTGTTCGCTTATTCGCTTTCATTAAACAGCTGTAGTCAGACTTGTCACGGACGACGACGAAACAAAGACGGCGTTGGGTGTGCGTCACACTCTGTTCCCAACCACATTTAGTTTGGACGAATATCGGATGACCAACCAATTTCGAAATGAATACCAAAATATCATTGTCATGGCTATTTTATTGTTGCCCTTCCATCAGTTAGCTGGAAAGTACGCTACTAGGAAGGATTTACTGGACTTGAAAGTCACACTCAAGGTTTTACTCAAGAAGGTCATTGAAGTTAGTAGCCGTCACCCCATGACGGATAGAGTATCCAGCTTTGACTTGATCTTGGAGGTGTGTTCAACAGCAATTCGCATACGGCATCAACGCCAACCAAATCTCACCATGCCGGAGGACACCATTACGTTAAAAACCGCGCGGTTTTGGTGTCAATGGTTGGGACAAAATCTACGACCGTCGTCTTCTATTTATTGTCTCATGTATCACCGAATAGGTAAACTCCTTACCGAACTTTCACAATCTCGCCGCGTCGATGACTCTGAATTTGAGGCACTGGGTTTACATGGCTTAGAAGATGATATCCGCCAATTGGGAGGAAAGATAGCCTTAGTAGCTGATATCAATCTTCGAACCTTTCATATTTTGTATGCTTCTATGGTGAAGCGACTTTCACAACTGCAATTTTTTGATGATATGAATGTCATTGATAGCTCGGAAGAATAATACTTGTGGAATCCTTCCGATACGCCTAATTATCCAGTATAGAGGAACATGTTGAAAAAAATAAAAATCAAAATAACCCAAACAAATGCCGGCAAGCGTTCGCCTAACTGACATCAAGGGATATGATCTTCGTAACTCAGAACCAAAGAAAAAAGATTGGTTGTGATAGTAATTGCTCGTTGAATAGTAAGTATAACCTTGCCAGCCATTTACCACGAGTTAATCACTATCTTCCAAAATGAAGGCTAAAAAGAGTTGAGAGTTACCTTAATCCATTAATATTAACAATATGCACTTTGTGTCGTTACGATTAACGCTATCAAACAAAACAGTCCAGTGACTAGGAGAATCAGGCATCGCTCACGTGGAGACATATTGGCTCTGCCTGACCGTCCCACACTCATTTCGTTTACCTTCCACCTCATTATACGGTATACAGAAGATAATGCAATCCGGTAAGTGTTATCTATTTTTAAGTCGCTTGTTAATCTCATAGTCAGCATGCTCAAACGCCCCTTGACAACTTAGACATTCTCTCGGCGTCTATATTGGACGACTTTTACGAAGAGAATGAACCCCGCTCTCCGTCATCACCGCGCAGACCAAGTCAACCGTCATCGCCTTCTCGTGGTGGATTCTTATCTAGTTTCACCTTTTTGCGCGATGGGTTTACAAACAGCGTAAGCTCAGGAAAGGGTGGACAATGTAAGATACGATACGATACGCTGATACACAAATAAAGTCCGCCCCGGGCCATCCCATTAACAACGTCTTCCTTATAGCTTTACCAACATCACCTCGTCGACAGCATAACTCTATTGTAAAGGGGAACGAATATGATTCAGCATCAGAAAGTCGCAGCTATAGATCAGCTGCCAGTACGCCTTTACAGCTACCTTCTCAGTCGGCGTTCGCCTTCATAGGTGCAGACAATGGTAAATGAGATAAACTCGGTAGACCTTTTCCTTACGGGTGTAAAATACCATCAACTAATGTTTCGTGGTTGCATCAGGTTCCGCACATTTTAGTAATAATTCAACATCCAAATCCAATTCAAAAGACAGTCTGCTCAGATCTGGCTCTGGACAAATGCGACAGTCGCAATTTAGTTTCATAGAGGCCGATCTGGTGGCCACACCGTCTAATGAGCTAGGTCAGTGGAAAAGGTGAAAGTAACCTTTACTGGTGCGCTGGAAGCTAATGTATTCTGTCCTCTTAGCTTTCGCCATCGACTCTCCAACTGCTATCCAGCCGCGAAAAAAATCGAGCTTGCCAATGCCACCGCCTTCAGCCTCCATAGTTACTTCAGATCCACCGGTAGCCTCACCTTTAATAAGACAGCAAGATTATGAGCGTCAGAAAGTGAGCAGTGAAAGTTCTTTAAAGCGGATACAGACAGAGACAAATCGACATATCTCTAGCCTCAGCGCAATTTTTGAAAACCAAGGCAAGGCGTATAGGCAACTGGAGCAAGTAAGTATATAACGAATGAAGTTGTCGCTTCACAATGTGGCTGACATCATCGCCTCCCTTGCCAAAGCTATACAATACACTGAGATCGCTGGAGCTCAAAGAAGACGATTGTTTGGAAGAAGAAGATTTCGTGCGAGCCGATGCCGTCCATGCCGATTGGGAAAAGACATCTAAGCAAATACATTATATTGAAACCGAAAAGCTGAACGAACTCAACCATGATTTTGATAAGTCATGGAGCAGCTTGAGCAAACTTATGCGGCAGGAGTCTGAAGCAGCTGCCAAAGCTGCTGAAGCATGCGTTGTGGTCAAGGTGAGATGCTCTATTACTATCGGGGTTATATCCCACTATTCGTTATCTGACGCATTTGAGAACAACAGGAAGCAAGGGAGAGGTCTTTAGAACAATATGTAACCGATACAAACAATCTACAGCGACAAAAAATGAAAGAAATTATGGACCTACGTGCCATGATTGATAAGGAAAAAAGGCAAGCTAATGCAAAAAGGCTTTTTTGCACAGGCTAACAAATGTATGTTAACACCTGCATCCTAGTGAAAACGCGTTCGACTATGAAATGTGGGAGAAGGCTGAATCAGAGTACCTGGAGAAAGTGGATGACCTGGTACACGAGGAGAAGAAAGACAGAGATTCATGGTACAATCATCAACAGGAAATCGAGGTTAGAACTGAGTACAGTGTATTCCTGTTAGCGACCACACTTCTTAACTCCTTATTACGTTGCAGTCGGAAATAGAGGAGCTATTACGAAAGGTCAATGAGTTGAAACAGTCTCGAGACGAATGTGTGGAAAAAATCAAGCAACTGGATGACACCATTGAACAAGCCATTGCCGTCCATGGTCCTGAGAAGGAAACCTTGGGCTATGAACTTAAGCTTGTTGTGAAACGGAAGGCTGATATTGATGCAAGATCCGTAAGTGAGCTGGCATCAACGATATCGCCAAGGTACAGTGTATACTGATGGTTATCTTCAGGTACAGATCGATGAGCAAGAAGGTAAACTGCAGCGGATGCAAGAGAAGCATGACAAGGATACTCGTAGACAAGAGAGCGAAATTGAAGCGCTAGGACAGAAAATTGGCGAGTCCCGAGACCGAGCCAACATTGGTCAAGAAGACGCTGACGAGATCGATAGGATTATGCGGAATCTTGTTAGCGATTTCGAAAAACTCGTGGAGCCCAAAGTTGCTGATCTGGCTAGGTAACGCGTGTTTTCTTGTCTGAATCAAATTAGCTTTGATGACCTTCACTCACACTCTCTATTATTGCTGGGACCATTTAGTCACCAGAGACAGAGTGATGAGCAACGCAGTAAGGTGGATCGACTATCAGCACAATTGGTTACTATTAAGTCTAAATTGCAACGACTGAGCAAAGACATTATGATCGTGGAAGCACAACTGCCTGACTTGGAGGAACAAAAATCTATGGCTGTGGGGGGAAGAGACTTCAAAATGGCAGCCAAAATGTCGTCCAAAATCAAGAATTTGAAAGGTGCATTGGAGCAGTCGGTCGTACAGAAAGGCGAGCTGCAGCAGACAGTATCAAAGGCTGATTTAGAGCTTAAGGATGCTCGTCAAACGCTTCAAGACATGGTTCGCCAGCGAAAGGAAGCCGAAAGGACGACCGGTGAGTAAACGAGACAGCCTCTATGATTGAATGAAGGACAAGCGCTCTAACTGAATAACCTTGTTTGTAAAATTAGGGGAAGACATTTTACAAGCCATACAACAGTGTCGACAGAATTTAATAATTGCTCGAGAACGGTAAGTTAAACAAGCCAAAAATTGACAGCGATAAAGCCCAGGCACAATAACCCATTACCCACTCTAGCCTATCTGGAAACCAATACCGTCTCCATTCACTGTTAAGTAGTGAAATAACGAGTTTGGAGAATCGTATAAAGTACATCACCACCAAATTTGACATCTCCCCTGATTTGATTGGGGAGCTGCAACGACGTAGCAGCAAATCGTCATTGAGGTCCATTGCAAGGTCTGCAAGCAAGGACGGCGAGCAAAGCACAGCGACATTGGATGAGCTGGAAGGATTATTACAGCAGGCTGTAGACGATGAGGATTATGAGCAAGCCGGTAAGACTGCGTCTGACACCTCATTCAACACTTGATGGTTGCTCAATATGATTCTTTTAGATCAACTGCAACAACAGATTGACGAACTAAACAACAATGGCAAAGAAGGTCCTTCACTGCTGTAACATAACGTAGTATACCCCCTCCCTTAATATCTCCTCTTGTAACATGATTCGCCCGCCACCACTGTTAGTCATTGAAACGTAATGTGATTTGTATGTACGCCAGCAAAAATCTTCATATGCTGCCTCATTTGAATTTTTATTATGTCCAGAAGCTGGGATATTGGGGTGGTTTGATTGTTTAATCGAAGAGACCTTAAAAGAGGAAAAGTTATTAGAGCTGGCTGGCTGGCTAATTGAGTTGAACTCTGTTCCAATGTACTTACCGAAGCCCATATCGTCATCAGATTCCTCCTTCTCCTCCTCCTTCTCTTCAACGGCAGCCTCCTCAGCAGCACCACCGGCAGCGGCAGCAGCACCACCAGCAGCAGGGGCAGCAGAGCCAGCGGAACCAATGTTCATGAGAAGACCAGCGAGGTCTTGGCCAGCGAGAGCCTTAGCGTAGAGGGAGAACCAGACGGGCTCAACCTCAACGTTGGCAGCCTTGACAAGGGTGGAAAGCTTGTCAGCCTGGAACATGGGAATGGGTTAGCAGGCGTTTCTTCGATCGAACGAAAAAAAAAAAGAAGAATTTCGAGAATGTCCGTAATGTCGGGCATGCAGACATTCCAAATCGCTAACGTTCGATACTTACGGTGATTTCAATACCGTCATCCTGGAGGATGAGGGCAGCATAGACGATGGCGAATTCGGCAGACATTGTCTTGTAACGAAGCAAAGGGAAGGATTTCAATGGATGGATGGATGCAGGGATTTTACAGAGGCGGTGGGTGGAGAGCGTGCTCCAAAAGTCACATGTTGCTTTCAATCCTAAAATTTGTCACAAAAAAGCAATTTGTCTACGCTGAGAACATCAACCTAAGCGTATACTGAGTTGAAGTGCTCCTGTTCACAACGAAGGATGTCCCTTTCTCAAAAGCTGGGGGGGGTACCAAATCCATGTTTTTGCTGAAGCACCGTCTTTAAAATTGTGTGCGGTTGATGGACAATACTTATTTGCTTAGGCTTCTTGGTTTGTTGTAACGTTTACATCCTTCATAACACAACTCAACAAGTGACCTGTCATACCTCAAACTGGCATCATGTCCTCCACCTGAAACTATAGCTATGACGAAGTTTCAAACTATGAGACTTTTTTAATTTGTAAAATCAATTAGCTGTCATATGGACGAGATACAATATGTTTGACATTTGAAGAATGACTTACTGTATCACCACTATCGATTGTACCTGCGACCACTTCTATTCGTCAGCTTCCCAACGAGTGATAGGTTGGACTACATGGGGCATTAGGTGGGTAACCATCGTCCATCCACTAACCTTGCAGGACCCATTGCATGGTATTCCGATATACATCGATTCTCCGCCTTTTTCAATTTAAAAAAAAGATTACTGTTAACGTTCAACTTTGATCATTTAGATTCAGTTGCGCAAACGTCATTCACCAGCGGACGAACAAATTAAACCATCTTGCAGGAGCCGATTCGATTCATTTAAAATAGGGTTCCCAATCGGACTCCGTGATTGCATTCATGCTCACCGTGTCCCCTTCGCTTGTCTTTTACTAGCAGTCGCCTTCAGACGGACTATAGCGGAGCAATAAGGCTAGAGGGAGACACTTCCCATTCAAGGTGTTGCCACAATAACATTCATCGGACTTGTAATTGGGAGGTTTCTCGGAAACGTGAAGCGAATCAATATGCCATGATATGCTCAGCAGCAAGCAAGTCTTGCCCCCGTGAAAAATAATAAAATAACAAAAGTTAAACCAGAAGGCTTAATGTATTTTGGGGCTCATGTAACAAATTGATGTGCTCAGTGATTTGATTTTGGTCTGGCTTGATGCGATGCGCAGTGGAGTCCTGTCTGTGGTGGATGATAAGGAAGTCAGAATCGGGATACTATGAAAGGGAGTCTCTGTTGATTTTCTATGCTGCGGCACAACCCAACCATGTTCTAGCTTGCTCTCAAACATGCCCTGGCAAGTAATTTACCGGTCGGTATTCACATGACCCTCGTATACACGTAGAATGGAAGGTGTATAGTAACAGAGAAATGAGAGTTGGACAAACACTTGGTTGTACCACGTAAGGCTTTTGCAGGTGTGGTGGGCGTTGTGCAAAGCTGTTCGTCCACTTCATGCGATTTTTTGTATTTTGTTTTTTTTTTATTTACTTTATGGTGTTGGGGTGTCCTACTGGCGATTTCGTTATTTTCTTTACTCAGCGCACAGTGCCGAGGATGTTTTTTGTATTGGTAGGCATTGCCAACAGATTTCAAAAAAGCAAAAACGATGGATTATGCCAGATATATAATGGTTCTTTCGATCGAAAAATAAAAAAAAAAGAAAGTTTGGGAAATTATGTACAGTTGGGAAGATATATAGGATATATAAGATACGGTGTGCTGCATGCAGTCTTCTTTTTTATGCTTTCGAATCGATCATGGACCTGGTTGCCATCTGCAGGAGTGATAAACATATGAGTGAGCATGGTGCAAGGCACAGGATAGAATTAACTTTCTTTTTCACTTACAAATCCTTGACAGAGCTAACGTAGTTGGTTTCTGGGTAAATTCTGTTTCCATGGCTGCCATACAGGGGCATGTAGCCACCCACCATGGGATAGTTATAGGATGAATAGGGAGACATATAGCGGCGTCCATATAAGCCTCTAAACATGCCACCTCGCGAATGGTAATATGGATAATCATAGCCATATCCGCTGTTGTATGGATAGCCTCCTCCATAGCCACCGCCTCCATAGTAAGAGTACGGATTCATGCCTCCTCCATACATATACGGTGCTGGTGATGGTGTATAGCCATAAGGACTGCCATAGCCATTGTAGTAAGGCGCGTACATTGTAATGTCGATTTTTTCTTTTTTTTAAAAAAGAGGTCCCAAAAGGATAAGGAAGTGAGAGAGAAGAAAAGAAGTTTTTGAATCAAAGAAACAAGAACGGGGGAAGAAAGGGTCACTGGGTTTCCTAGCTGTTTGCTTTTTTATACTGTTTTTTTTTTACACCACACCACACCTGCCTCGGAAAATCATTCCGTTAAAGCTTGAGTCCAAACTTGTGTGCTCATGGGGCTGGCTGTTGAACCAGTTTTCACAAAAAACCTACTCATGTTTGGTTGGCTGACTGACTCCCCCCGCCTTCTGCTTAGAAATTGGAAAAAGTAACAGGGTACTTATCTTTGCTTTGCAAAAATCTTTACAAGCAAAAGGACTTGCCCTTGCCCAAAAATAAAAGATTCATCATAATTTCCATCCTGGTTCGCATGCGGTCACTGTGAGTTGAGCGTTTGTCGCCAATCAAAAAAATTAAATTGGCCAGTTTGGTATGGTACCCTTCTTTTTATCCCCCCTCCTGTACGCAACAACAACAATAATTATACTCCAACAGGGTTTGACATATTCTGAAATCTAGATCAGCGACGATCCAAAGGCAGTAGGGTTGAACGACAACACCCGTTTTGGCGAGACATATGGCTGAGCTAAATGATGAAGTCACTGGCCAAAACGGAAAAATTGGGTGCAATATGGCTTGAATGGTCATGTCAACGCAAGACATATGAATATGGTAATATTCCAATCCATGCACTTGACAGTAGCAATGTGAGCTACTCTTGACCATTGATACAGTAAATGCAGAATGTCAGCTGTTTACATGTGCGGTAGCCAAGCCAAATTTCTCAGCCAAGTTTCTTGGGCTATGTTATTAGCCGAGCGGCAATGATCAACAAGTTTTAGTTCACTTAGTAAAAAAATGTTGGTAGATTGTCTCTTTCCATTTGTCATCCCACCCTTATACAGCCACTGCTGACTTATGTGCTTCATTCACGTCAGATGACACGATCTGACGGCTGTTATAGTCATTTTCAGGCAAAATCGGGTGTGGAGAATTTAATAGAATGAGCTGTGTTGGCCCTATCCATCCAGCTATTATGCTAAGAGTGTAATTAAAATTATGTATTTGCATAAGAAAAAGGAGCGTATGAATATATATAATCTTTGGAAGAGGTAGGGACGTAAGCAGATCGATGTTTATATACAAAAAGCGTAGCAATGCGCATCCAATCACCGAAAAACGAAATATTGTAAAATGGAAGCAATGGGTATGAGTATGGCGATAATAAGTTGTACACTAGGTATCTTTGAAGAAGAATCAGTATGAGACTTGAGTGATCCAGGGCAAAAAGAAAGTCGGTACACCTACCTGTATGGCCTCGAGTAAACTAATCGACTTTGTGGAAACCTTTTTGGCTTCCTCTAATGATTGAATGCATTGACGTAGCTTTCTATTTTCTTCGTCTTGGTGAGAGTGATTTTTTTCATCAGGGGTTAACGACTGCACTTGTGGGCGGTCTCCATGTACGCTTCCATTTTCCTTCAAATCATGCATAGTCCTTATATCTTGTTGAAGTCGAGTGTTTTCCGACTGTAATTTTCGTATAGTGGTCAGCAATTTGCTATGTTCTCGCTGAGCAGATAAAATGGCTTGATCCTGATGGCGGTTCTTTTCTAGATACGCAGTAGCTTGTGTTTTACTTTGCTGTAATTGCTTGTTCAGGTCTGCTATTCGGGCCGTCTATCGCGTATGGAAAATGTCATAGGTGAGACTTGGGAATTGTTTCACCCAAACAAGCGGTGAAATACACCTACCATTTGGCTTAAATTTTCCTTGCTCATACACCTTTCAACATTGCCGACGGTGGATTTAAGTATTTTAAGTTCACCGCCTGTTTCTGACGCTTTTTGTAGTTCGGTCTATTTCGTAGTCATCGGGTGGATAGCCCGGAGGACAGGGTGAATATGGTGTCACTTTCATTGAAACTAGCCAGCCTAAAATCCTCACCTGGAGCTTTTGAACCAGTTGGTCAAGATTGATGCCATCTTTGTTATGTAGACTTCGTATCACCGAAGAGTCGGAATCATACTGAGAGTGTTCCGAAGCGGCATCGGATAGAGTGGATGATGGCTTTGCAAGTCGCTTTTGTAACTAAGGACATTGAAACAGTTAAATCCCACCCATATTCGTTTTACTCCACCCCTTGCCCAATGCGCATCCAAAGCTTACATATTCAACATTTCCTGCATGGTTGTTAGCTCCTCCTTGTTCACGTGCGGAGCTGTCAGAAGGGGGGTTTGAGGAGGTAGCAGAAGCCATATTGATGGTGACTTTGCTGGCAACTTTATGATAAAGCACTGCGCCCAACATCAGAAAAAAGCGTTTCAGTCCTATTAGGTACTGTTCTATACACTAATAGCCCCAATGCATCATCATGTTTGCTTACCGGAGCCATCCTCGTTCATGATATCAATACCAAACTCAACTTGATCGCCATTATGCAACTCAACCGAGGCACTTTCCTCTCCTTCGGGCGATAATCGTATTCCATTGATAAAGGTGCCGTTGCTGGACTTGACGTCTCTGATGTAGACTTTGCTTCGCTCACACCAAACTTCTGCGTGGGTTCTGGACAACACCTTTGAATCAAAGAATCCATTGCTGGCACTGGGAGCTGATTTCGCAGAAGTTTGACGACCAATTTTGACATGAATCCCTTCAAACAGCTCTAGTGCTTTCGTTTGAAATGAGCCATGCAGCGAGAGAAGTAGCAGAGTGGCTTTCGGAGTTCCTGTCATGGTTGGAGCTGGACGATTGGATCGCTTTGAGATTGTGGCTGCTGAGGCATGTTTAGTAGAATGTAAAAAGATGACAGTCAGATTTATGTTGCAGTACCTTTGGATCGACTACCATATTTTGATTCTTCGCCCAACGTGATGGATGACGAAGAAGAAACTGACGTTGCCATGTCGAAAAAGGGGAATGGTAGAGGGGGGGGGGGTTGACAACCGATGATGTCCGGCGGCTAGGCATGAAACACAAGTCACATGTGGGTCGTGGTGAGAACTTCAACACAAGAAAGGAGTTTTTTTTATTATTATTACCTCTGCGCGCGCTCTGTAATGGATCATACATCTTCCTAACTTACCTATTGCGGATTCAACTCCATTGTTGATAGCTTGTCTATCAGCTGCAACCAAAAAAGTCTTGGCAAAACGAAAAATCCCCCAATGTAAATGACCGACACAACTTACATGTTTGTACCTCCGACTGTTTCATCCCATCGGCAAACGCTAGCTGTCTTTTTTAAGCCGGATTGTTGTTTCTAAGTCTTCTTAACCTTCGCTTTCTTCCTTCCCTTCTTCACTTTCAATGCTCATATCTTCTTCGCTTCTGTTGATGGCCGCTGCTGCGGTCGTGGCTGCTCCAACTGAAGATATCACGCCCGAGAAGCGTATCCTACGAGTCCCGTTCGAGAAAGTGGCTAGACCAAACGGTCATCGACTGATTAAAAGAGATCCGTTTCAAACCTCGCTTTACAATGACGATGGTTCTCAGTATCTTATAAACGTAAATATCGGCACACCACCTCAAAGCTTTTCAGTGGCCTTAGATACTGGCAGGTAAAGTTTGACCCTTTTTCACCGACCCTCTCTCCACATTACTGTGACAGGCCACTAGACCATACCTCATTTGCGTAACCATGCATACTAATTCTTTTTTTTTTTTTTTTTGGGCAGTGCTGACTTATGGGTGCCTGGTACGAACTGCCCGAACAACATTTGCCCATACGCAAAGTTCGACCAAACCAAGTCGTCTACATTCAACGCAACCAACCAACAGTTTGGTATCGTTTATGGCAGCGGCAGTGCTAACGGCACTTACGTTCAAGATACAGTTAGCGTGGCCGGAGCCACTGTGTCCAATCAACAGTTCGGCCTTGTTACGACGACAAAGGATATTCTGACCCAACAAGGTTCGCTAGGAGGTGGAATTGGCTCCAGCCCCAGCGTGTCTCAGAATAGCTCAACTGTCTCAGATGGTATCTTTGGTCTTGGCTATCCACAGCTGACGGCATCTACCAGCGATGGTGGCAGTGTGTACAATCCCTTTGTATTCAACCTTGTGTCTCAAAAAGTCATCTCGGATCCAGTGTTTAGTATCTACCTAAACAGTGCGTCAGCTACTGGTAATTCCGGTGAAATCATCTTTGGAGGGGTTGACCAATCAAAGTATTCAGGTGACTTGGCCTACATGCCCGTGGCTGGGCTGACATCAGGCTCAAGCAATCCATTAGACACTATCTTTGGCAATTCAGGCAACTCTCAAGTATATGCCTACTGGATGGTGTATGGTCAGGGATTCACTGTTACGAATGGCATCAGTACTCCAAATATCAGCATGTCGAGCACTTTCCCGGTCATTTTGGACACGGGTACCACTCTGACCTACTTGCCTGCTAAAGTCGCTCAACAAATTGCCTTATCGGTAGCCTCACAGAATGACATAGCCCTTGACTCTTCGGCTGGTGTCTACGTTATTGGATGTGATGTGGCCAACTCCAATGCTGAAATCCAAATCCAGTTTTCTACTTCGGACAAGCCTAGTTCAACACCTATTACCTTCAATGTCCCGGTTTCACAACTGGTCATCCCTCTGGATACCACCTCCGCCAGTACCGCTTCTCAGTGCATTTTCGGTATTGCCCCATCTTCCACAGGCAGTCTCAGCACTAGTTCCAATCTTTATCTCGTTGGTGACTCCATGCTCCGAAGTGCCTATATGGTCTTTGATATGGGTCAAAATAGAGTCGGCTTGGCGGCCGCTAATGGAGTAGGTGGCAGTGTCAACGGAAATAGCGGAAGCTCTTCTTCTAGTTCAAGCGCTGCTAGTACGATGTCAAGCCCAGTCGTATCCTCCGTCATTGTCGCTTCTGCTATTTTGGCTTTCATGTTCATGTAAATGACGTATTTCGACCTAACCCATACATGAGCGACATGTAGCAAGTTGCCATTGTTATAGCGGTGTGATATTAATGTTCCAATCACCACCCCTACCAATCGCTCACCTCTTGCATGTCTACATACTTTTTTTTTCTTTCTGTTTTCTCACTTGATACGTTTTCTCCGCTCAAGTGCTAGATATAATTTATCACTGTTGTACTTTATTAGAACCGAAAATTCACGTTCAAGAGAGTTTGTATAATAAACCTATCATATCACCACATCATCGTGTAGGAACGGATGACTCTATTGGCAATTTGACGGCCAGCTTACTTTTTCCCGCTAGGGGCGCAGGGCAACCGTTTTTTTTTTTTTCCTTTTGTGCTGCATTGTCCTGTTGTGGTCACAGACTGGGTACCAATTTGAAAGAAAGCGTGCGCGAACGTTCAAGTGACCTCCGTGTGTGCCGCAGTCGCTTGCAGAGACGGCAGCATCAAATGAAACAATCGTGTGGGTAGGAGTGTTAATGCGCTTGAAACATACACTTTGTTTGAGGAGCCCATGGCAACTAGGTATTCAATCAGCCATAAGTCAAGGAAACTGATCTGGGAACCTGTGTCTATTGAAAAGGATCTGATAAGCCTCTACAACATAGGGCGCGCCAATGCGGGGACAAAGTGAACCTTGGGCCGACGCTCTCAAGTCTCACTGAAAAGCCGGTCACAGCAACGGGATCGCCGCCAGTCCGCATTTTGAACGCGGGATTTCGGTACTCTCTAGCTCTGGCGGTTTTGTATAAAAGCTGCTTTCCTAGCCATTCATTCCTTGTTCTGATACTTCTCCTAACAAGAAACTTCTACAAAATGACCACCAGATCTGGAATCAGCGCAAGATCGTATCCTCTCAGCAGTAAGTCTACAAGTTCGTTCTATAAGAATCAATGGCCTCCATCCATACTTACACTTAACTTTTACAGATGCTCTCAAGCCTATGGTTGCCACTGCTGTCGAATACAGCGCTACAAAGGGAGATGCACAGTCCGTCATTGACACTATTGATGACTTCGCCAGCCACTATCATCGAATCATGATCATTGGTGACGACAAGGGCGGAAAGATCGATAAAGTCCTGAAGGAGCACAAGCCCAAGATTATGTATGAGCTTGGATGTTTCGTCGGATACAGTGCTGTGCGCTTTGGTGCTATCATTCGGGAATGGGGTGGCAAGTTTTATAGCTTTGAGGTGGATGAGCAGTCCGTCGAGGTGTCTCGCAAGATTGTCGAGCATGCTGGATTGTCGGATACAGTAGAGGTAAGGAAGGCCGCAGTGGGATGTGATGAAAAGGAAGTGAGTTTATCCATTCTAACCGTTTACGATACTTTATTTTAGATCATCCATGGAGGATTCGATAGCGCCATTAAACCATTCCTCGAGAATCACCCTGACCATACTGGCAAGGTGGATGCCGTCTTCATCGACCACTGGAAGGACTTGTATGTCCCTGATATGCAACTGATAGAGTCTCTCAACCTTCTGCACCCTGGATCTGTCGTCCTTGCCGATAACGTGATTCGTCCCGGTGCACCAGAGTACATCGAATATATGGACTCTCAATCCGATAAATATACCAGCGAGATGTTGGAATACAAGCCGGCTGGATCCAGCGAAGTCGTCGATGCTGTTCTTGTTAACATCCTCAAGCAATAAAATGTGATCACCAGTGCACAATGCAGTATTGGCAGAACATAATAAATATATCACGCCATTTTTTAATTTCATCATGGGGGGACGATGTTATTGAGCGATAGGGGGAACATGTTTATTTCTATCTCTGACAAAGAACGCCTTTGATATCAGATGCAAAAAATGATTTCTATGTAGCAAGTGATGAATGGGTGTCGAAGTGTGCAAAATATGTGGGGGGTTTAAGAAGGGAGAGAGAGGGTGTTTTTGTACATTATGTGACATGTTTTTTTATATGGATTTTGGCGGCAACCAAAAACAATCATGATTGTCAGTTGGTGGAAAAAATAGGCCAGCCCATTCACTCAGACAGCTTGACATTTAGACAACGACGGCCTTGCCGTTCTTGATCTCAACCTTGCCCTTGGGGAGTTGAGCACCCTCGACATCACGAACACCGAAGACACGAAGACGCTTGAAACCACCATCTATAACGAATCACCTAGGTTAGATCATGCTCTGCTTTCATCACACAGTTTCTGTGTACTTACCGGGGAAGATGGTGACCTTGACGTGGGTGAAGACCTTGTCGCTGTGTTCAAGATCGAAGTAGAATTGCTCATGGGGACCAACCTTACGCTGAGACACAACAGTGACCCACTCGTTGTTGACAGGGATCTCTTGATCAGAGTTGGTAGCCTCGAGGAGGATAGAGGCAGGGTAGTTACCCTTGAAGTGAGAGGTATCGATTTCGGTCTTCAACAAGTGACCCTTGTCACCAAGACGGACGATGACAAAGTCATTGTGGTTAGGAGTGCGAGATCTCTTTGTTTCCCATCCGTCACCCATGTTGTTACCACGGCCGGGCAAAAGAAGGTTACCGCCGGAACCATAATGCTGATCGCTGACGACAACGGAGTGACCACCATTTCCAAGGAAGGCAAGATCGACAATTTCACTGGGAAGAGAGAGAGAGTTAAGGGGTCAGCTACCCGATATGAGAACAATGAGATAAGCTTGTTTGTATATACTCACGAGGGGTCCTTGGGCCAGATAGGCTGGACGGTACCGTAGACACGGAAACGAGCAATACCACCATCGGGAATGTTGTTCAAACGAACATGGGTATAGACCTTACCGTCAGGGTTGGTGAGCATGAAGTAGTTGTGGCAGGTAGGAGGAAGGTCAACCTTAGGAAGAACTTGGGTCCACTCAATACCCTTAGCCTGAACATCACCCTCAGGGCAGTAGGCAGCCTCAACGGAAGCAGCGGGAGCTTGGTTACCGGTGAAGTGGCTGGTATCGATATCGAAACCAAGGATGTTACCAGCGAAACCGAGCTTGA
This sequence comes from Umbelopsis ramanniana AG, assembly GCF_025399195.1. Taxonomy (NCBI): domain Eukaryota; kingdom Fungi; phylum Mucoromycota; class Umbelopsidomycetes; order Umbelopsidales; family Umbelopsidaceae; genus Umbelopsis; species Umbelopsis ramanniana. Next base: position 558,948 of record NW_026252090.1, on the reverse strand, counting down.
CGATAGCCCAATCGAAAGTGGGGTTGTGACGCTTAGATTCCCAACCGTCCATCCAAGCACCTTGGTCTATGTATTGACAATACAGAGAAACGGCGTAAGTAAATAGAGATAAGATAGTGAGCTGGCCAGTGTGACTTACCGGTGAAGCGACCAGGGCAGGAGAGAGCGGGTTCGGGCTGGATCATGTTCTTGCATTCAGCGAAGAACTCATCAGTGACAGCAACGATTTCACCTCCAGCGGCAGCGTTGGCGAGATCTAAGGATAGAGTTAAACAGGTGGGTAAGTACCATGGACAGAGGGGGAGGCAGTCAAAAAGGAGCTTTCCATACCGACAAGAGTGGCCAAGGGAGAGGTGGTGAATTGATCGTTGGCAATGCGTTGGTATTGTGGGGCAGAGGCAGACATGGTTATTTTCTGGGGTGTAAGGAAAAAAGTGGGAATTGATAAGGGAAAGAAATCTACCCTGTCAGGTTGTCCTTATATAAAATTTCCAGACTTCAACTTCCGCATTGGATCAGTTGCGGAGTCTTATATGGGTATTTTCTGAATCAATGACCACGGAGGGTGTACAAAGAGCATGCAAGTGGAAAATACACTTGACTACGTTAAAGAGGTGTCATAGTAGCATATGAGTGTGAAATGTCTCCATGGTTTAACCATCGGTTACTTGGTTATCTCTGCATTGATCAACGCTGAATTTATTCCATGAGAAGGAATATAGGAACCCACTGTCCGACTACTTGTTGCTGATTGGTCAAAATTGGTGTATAATTCGGTTGGTATATAGAATCTACCCGCAAGCCGATAAATTAGCTCTCACGCCGCTGAATTATCCCAAGGTATAGAACAATCGTTCACGTTGAAGAAACTTGACGTTCTTTTCCACGCCAATTGGCTCATTGGTACTACGTTGCTATTGTTGTTTAACTTTAACCACCAGGAAGACGTCGTTCGGAAGCGTGTGAGTCTGCACTATGAGAGTTACTTTATGAACAGGAGAGAATCTTAGTAAGACGCTATGAGGCTAATTAAAAAATTCAAAGTAAATAATAAATAAAGGTGAGGTACGGTATGTTTTGGTCAAGGACACCATAGTAAAAAACAGTGTGACAGATGGAACAATGTTAGAAACAGCTAAGCCAAAGCGATAACGCTGAAGTAGTGTCAGAGTGACACATTTTAGAGAGGGGTGGTCCAAGCTCACAGCGCAACGCAGCGCAGCAGCACTGCAACAACATCACGCAGCAGGGCAGTTCAGTCAGCAAGCAATTTTTAGGTAAGCCTGGAAATTTTTGCCTGAGTCTGTTCTGTTGCTCACGTCATGCGCAAAAAAAAAAACCGAAAATAAACCCAGGTGGGTTACTATAAAAGGCAACGGGCTCACCATCTGATTGGTTAAAGCATGGCCGAGCCAAAAGCGTTTGGGCAAAAAGGAGGGCAAAGAATCGCCCCCAACCTGCTGATAATCCTTCTTCTCTTCTCTCCTCTTCTATCAACTTTCATATACCCTCTTCACATGGCTAATCCAGCATCAACTTCGTCACCTTTTTCCATAACTTTACCCCATACATTACAAGAGGACGATGTTGTTCTGGACCGCCTTTCCTCTGCCAGCCAGTCAAAGATTTACCCATCTAAATGCTCGAGAACAGAAATACCCTTGAGAAGAATCTTACTGGTGACCAGGTAATTTCAGTTGTTTTCATCCGCACTTTTGCACTCCATTTCATTTCATTACGAAACGTTCCCTTCTCCCTCTTTGTCTCGCATAACTGGTCTTGTATTAATAACATGTTCGATACTGTCCCTTTTACCTTTTCTCTTCCCCTCCGCTCCGACCCCACCCCGCTTCTTTTTTTTTTTTTCTTTCACATAGTTTAATAATACACTATAAAAAAAAAAAGCCATAATATACATACTTGCATACTAACCTTCATTCTCTTCTCCTCTCTCATGAAAACAAAAGACTGTGGAATGAAGTTCGACATTATCAAACGATTAGGTCATCTTTTGCCTCACAGCAACGTTATGATATGGACTTTGGTCATGGAGAATGGAATCCACCACAACCACAGCAACAAGCACAGCAATCCAAATCTGCTGAAGTGCCAGTTGTGCTAGATGATGAATTTGCTCTCTCCCTGTTACCAACAGACCTCGTGGAAGTTGATATGGGTCATGTGGTTGACTGGGATGAAGAAATTGAAGATGAAAGCTCGTCTTCAGAAGAAGAGGAAGCCAATGCTCGTAAGCGTCGTGATCACGAAGAAGACAAGGATCGTCGAGCCTCCAAGAGGCGGAAGGACCAAAGTGTTCCCCCCTTTGAAGCCGACGACTCCACCCCATCATCGGCAGGCCCGATTTTATCTGATAGCCTCTCTGTAGCTACCTCGCCAGTGATTGCCCCCGCTTGAGGTAGTGCCTTATACACATCACTGGCTGCGCTGTATTTGTATACGAAGACGATATACCGCTATTTCTTTTTAAAACCCATCTCAAACTTATACCTCTTCTAAGAGGAAACCGTCAGAAAAAAAAAACCACATATCGTATCAGAACGACCGGCTTATCCCGCACAGCACGACTATAAACAGGTCTACAAGGGCAAGTTAACACCCAAAAAAAACCAAAAAAAAACACTACATCGAGGAACTTGCCCCACCGCTCGTAAACCAGGGGAAAGCTATAAACTACCTATAAAAAAGAAAGGATCGAAAGAAATCCCCCCAATGTTCAGAGGAAAAAGAAAAAATTTGGGCAAGAAAAATTCCCCAAATCCTTCCAATACACAACACCACACTTTATACACTCCAACCCATTACTAAACCCCTTTATCTCCTTCAATTCACTTCCACTTGAGAAAGGATTCTTTTTTACGTTGTATATAATTATATTTCTCGCTGTTTCTTTTCCATTTACTCTTATTTTCTTCATGTTCTTTTGCATTTTTTCCTTTATATCGAACCTTGTTTTTTTCGATTTTGTTCGTTTTTTAATAAAATGCTATGCGTGGCATCATAAACAATGACTGACGTGGGGCTTAATGGAGATCCTAGACAATGCCATGGTGTTGTCGCTCGTACCAAAATGGGGAGTATTTATTAGGGCTACACTAATATGTCGTGTGGTTTATTCCTCATGCCATGCAATGGGTCAAGGGGGTTATAATACAATAACGTGGCAGACTACACGATGTTAATCCAGCAATCAGGCAAGGTCCAGTAGCAGTATACTTTATCTTTGGTGATGGCGTTGCTATCTGGTGAAGGAAATGAAACGGAGGTTTTAGTACAAGAGTGGTTCGGGTGCCTGCTGTCCGTACTACGTACCTTGCGTGTGGAACAGGCGTGGGCCGGAAAACAACGTGGTACGCGCAGGGAAGGCGATGGCTTTGCTTCTGATACATTGGCGCTGTTCCAGCATACGTAATATATCGTATACTTCACCGGCTACGAGCAACGTCTTGAGTTTATGGAGGATCGTCGACGACGTAATGCCAGGGTTCCGCTGTATTTGTTCCAGGACCGCCTGCATGCATCCTCGAAGGACATGTTCCATAATTTTGCCCTGGATGTCATACCACATGCGCGCTGGCACAAGAATACCATTGTCATTATGGTCGGATGTTCTCAATCGTGGTGCCCAGCTTCGTACATAGCTAGAGCCAACCAAAATGTTGTCGCTTGACCCTACAAACGTGACAAGGGGCGGGGTATTGTGTCTCATTTTCTCGATCCACGAAAGTAGTTCATTGTCAGTAAGACCGATCGCACCAAGCTGCCGCTGCAAATTCAAAACAACCCAACGTCAATGTTTGTACTAACGAACCGAAAGATCAGGATAGGAATTTTTTTTTTTACCTTGAGCTCAATCAGACTAATGCCGTCTCCTTGTTTTTTCTTAAGCAAGTCTGCAATTAGTTCTACTATCTTGTGCTTGTTCTTCTTTTGAAACTTTTGGAAGGCTGTGTTCCATGTCTGTGGGTCAACCTCTTCGTATGTCCCTGCAATGGGATCGGTTGTGGTAGGTGGAGGTGTGTCTTTATGCAAATCAACATCCACATGGAATTCATATTTGCTGGTTTCTGTGAAAGGGGTGTAAGTGGCCTGGCCAATTACACATTCTGTGTTGGTAAACTTACCAGTCAGCCGATTGATATAGTAAGGCTTGGTAACTTTTTCGCAGAACTTTGCCTCGTCATGAACTTGGAATGTTGCCTATTGAAGGAATGAGCGTCCATGCATTGTGGGGGGGAAAAATCTAAGTTGGTCCAAGCCATTCATGCAGTACATGAACTTACCTTGTTATACGCAACCATGTCCAAGAGACAGTATATCATGCCTGAGCTGCTGGTAGGGGAGAAACTAATATGGTCCTGGCTCAACAAATGATGACGATAGGCAGTAGCTCGAGCAAAGGTACGCTGAGGCAAAGTACCAGCCAGATGCGATAGGAATCTAGAATCAAAACAAAGTAAATAGCCACCTGTGAGATGCATGCTAAAATAAAAGGAGTTCTGTAATATCACAAGTAAATAAAACTTTTACTTTTCGGTCATGCCAAACGATCGCGTTGGGAGCGAGGTTTTGCTATTTCCAGCGTACTTTGCTCGGGTCAAAATATTGTTGGCACTCGAATCGCGTATAGCTTGGGAGACGAGTTCCATTGGGTATCGATACAGTGACTGATAAGCCGACTTTGCATTGTACTTGTCGCCTGGCGTTAATAGAATCATCTAATGGTTCCAGTGATGGAGGAGTGGTTAGATAAATTTCCAGATAAAGCCATAAGCGAACAACAAAACTTTTTTTTTTTTTTTTGGCTGTACCTTCAACATGACTTTGATATCATTAATCAGACGGGTGTCCTGATTGGTCAAAGACGTCTCCATCTCTAGATCCCCAAGCGTCCACTCATTGCGAATACAGAGGGTAGTGGAGCATAGGACCCTGCTTTTTAAGATAAAGCTGGACCCTCGAACATCTTCCCACCGATCAACTAATGGTTTATCGTCCTCCCAGGGCAATTGTACAGCAACGTTATATTCGGCTTGGAGCTTATTGACGGTTGCAGGAATCGTAAAATTAGTGGTAGCATCGAGCAGGCTACAAGGAAAGAGACATTTTTTAGCAGGCATATTATAATCAAAGTTCCAATGCTTCCCTGGCGGCCAGAATTGATATACTATACCTTGGATTCTCTCTTAGTGCATTGAGAAAGTAAGTAAGGTAGGTAACTATTTCTTGATCAAGGATATAAGATTCGTCCTTGTCATCATCACTATCATCCCCGTCTATATTGTTGACATTTTCACGCTTGTCTTTGGGCCCTCTTGTCTCCGTGAGATTTCCGCTTCGAAGGGCATCTCGATAGACCTGCTGCCAAGCATGTACAAGCTTCATGACGCGGGCTTTTTGAGCCTGAGTGCGAGTCAGTGTAGTAAGTCTGTTTCTGCAACTGTTGGGCTTTCGGTTGGGCAAGACATTTCGCATAGGTTCCCAGCGAATGTTGCGTCGAGCCTTCATAATGACATAAGAGTATAGCAATAGCTCGTCCTCATTCGTAGTCCAGGGTAGTCTTAAACGTGGTGCCGTAAGCGTGGGCATAGACTCTCTGCTACGTTCCCCAATGAGATCTGGTTGGACGCGAATGGTCAGGTACTCAGTTCACTCTATTTTCTTATTGCTAACATAACTCACCTTCTTCAGCTTGATCGACCATTGGTATGTTTTCATCGTCCGCCATATGTTCATTTTGTATACGATTTACGTTTCGTCGGTAGATGACTGACTTCCGACCTCGTTTGGCAAGCCATGGTGGTGTTGGCTGATATGGTGCCATGTGTATTGTAGTTAGGTCTGCCGTCACCAACCCTTCTTCTCCACGACGTGGGTACTTGCGCATCCTCTTCTTCCTCCTCATCCTGTAGGCCTGGACCTGTCTGTAATACTGCTGAACACGCTTGATGGGAAGTTCAGTGTTGGCAGCAATTTCTTCACACAAGATGGGATCATCATAGGGTGTGCGACGATGTTCAAGATCGATATAGGCATCCAGTATTCTAATTTGCTTCTCGCTGTAAATGAACTTGCCTTCCCAGGCAGGACTGGCCAATATGCCAGCAATGTAGCCCTTTTCGTGGATCATTTGAGATTGCTCATTTTTAAGTTCCTCGATGCGCTTTTCAGTCTCTTCAGTACCTTCATCAGGGAAAACGACGACTTTTAGACATAACGTTTGAAGTTGCCGCCAATACTCTTCGATATCATCCATCGTCCGCACAGGTAAGACATCCACCACCGGCAAACCAGGTTTGGAATAATCACGCAGCTCGGCTGTATCAGATAAAACGAACGATGGAGACAGCTGATGATTGATTTCGACAGCATCGCCAACACTAGGTTTGACGAGTCCCAATGCGTGAAGAACATCGAGGTTGGATCGAACTCTACTCCTCAGCCGTTGCCCTCTCTTTACCCAGATCGCCTTTTTGGTCTTATTATCCAAGAGCTGCAGCGATGTGTTCATATGATGTGGATTAGATAGCGCCTCTCGGGTTGCTGGAGTATCGACAAAGATGCCAATGACTTGGGCGAACGCTCGTAAAGTCATGCCTCGACAAATGTTTTCAGTCACAACAATTTTGCTATTGTGGGCATCGGTCATTTGACGAAGACATTGCATAAAGATCTTTGCGCGAACCATTTTGGCAAGAATAAAACCATGACGCATAGCAATTCGAACCATGCTACTATGAATACCTTGGTACTTTTTGGTTCTTCGTTGTACTTCCAATGCCATCTTGGACGTTTTGAGCATTTGAAGTCGTCTGCTTGCATTGGATCCATCGTCATTTTCAATGCTTGACTCTAAGCGCTTAATGCGGTCAGCAAGTCGTTCCACCTTCATTTCCTCCGTCCTCAAAGCTGACTTAGATCCTAAACGACCAGACGGTACGTAGGTCATCTCTCTGTACGCTTTAATATAATCAAGAAGCCCTTGGTCGTTGAGCGAGGTACCAGGCACTAGAAGCAATACCGCGACCATGACCGATCCACTGAGTCGCTTAAATTCCAAGGGATAGAGTTGAAGGTCACCGGAATTGCCAGCACTGATGGTCGCCCTCATGACCGATTTGCGATCGAGGACTCCTGTACTGGCCATGGTTAAGGTTGAATCAATAGCCTTGGACACATCGTCAATGAAAGCTTTATCGAATATGGCGAACTTCTTGCTTTGCATCACTTGAATAAGCGTTTCTACCCGTTTTCTAAAGTAAGGCTGGTTGGCATTTCGTTCGGTTATGGAAACTGCTTTCCAGTGTTCAGGGAAAGGAGCAACCTTCTGGTCAGCAATAAAGTCGGGAGCGTCTTTTTGAGGGAAAGTAGCCGTAAACGCCTTTGCCGTCATTTCTCTGCTTAGAGAATCATCCTTTGCCATGCTCAATACTACTGATACTGACCCTTCAGACGACGGAGATTCTGCTACCGGGGTCGATGCACCGGCAGTCATTCGGTGGAAAGCACGATCACGTTTCATGCTGGCAGTACTAGGTGAGGCAACCACAGGAGGATCAACCTGCATTGGCTGAACTGCGTTGTCGTCTTGTCGGGCTGGCCTTGTGGTTACAGGTTGTACAGTAGCTGGAGGAGTAGTTGCTGAATCCTGTTGCCTTGACGTTGACGGTGCAGATCGTAGCCATGACATGAGACCACCTTGTTGCGGGCTACTCTTTTCGACACCACCTTTTTTACTTGTTGAACGAGTTTTCTTTGGCTCTTCCTTTGATTTCTTTGCGGTCTCCTTCTCTGCACCTTGTTCCGCTGTTCGCTTTCTTAACGTCTTTGCTTTCTTTGAACTGTCTGTATCCTGTTCGGTAGCTGAAATAGCTGCCGGTGCATCCATGACAGGTGCTTCGGACATCTGCTCACTATCGCCACCTTCCTGCACCTCCTGTCTCAATTTCCTCTTTTTAGCCAGAGGCTGCGTATCGTTTGTTCTGGGACTAGTTGCTGACTCTGTCGATGTTGTATTAATAGAGACATTTTGGTCGTTAGATGGCGTCTCGACTGCCGCAGCATGTTTGTTAATGGGAGCTGTGTCTTCAGCAGGCACAGATGGCTCACTATCAGGCGGCGGTGCAATAACCTTTCTTGGCCGACCTCGCTTTGCAGGCTTGGCAGCAGGTGCTGGTAAGGCGGATGATCCACTGTCATCGGGCTCGACAATCTTCTTTGGTCGACCTCGCTTTACAGGAACTCCAGGCTATAGGAATGGCAGTTCATTGCCATGGGTTTAGTAGCCAGCACCACCAAAATGATGTATAATAACGACAAGCAAAGTTAAAGGCACTTACAGCACTAGCCTTGCGAGGGACAGTGGTGGTAGCTTTTTTCAACGTAAATGGATCAATCTCAGGTCCGATTTGATCTTCATCCTCAACCATTGGAGCCTTTTTTGTTTTCTCCATTTGTTGCTCAAGTTCTGGTGCTAGCGTGAAGACATCTCTTGTATAGTAGAGATAGAACCGTTTTCTTCCATCCATTGCTCCCATCCGATACAACCGTCGAGTTTCATCAGGCTTGCACCCAGGGATACAAGCTGTTTCGAGAATCCTCACCAAGTACTTCATACTAACGTTTGATATATTGACATGAAGTTGCTGCAATTGATAGACGGGGTTAGAGGCAGGACTTACATTGCCAAGCTATTACATCGTATCACAACTCACAGTGGATGTAATTCCTTGCGTGCCAGACGCTCTGACCATATCGTAAATCTGGTACGCGAGAGGGATGTCTGATGCCACCTGCAATTCCGATTTGAATTCCAAAAACGGTTCTTGTTCGGTATCATCTTGATCACCATCATCCACTAGTCGATAATGATGTTAGATAGGCTTACTTTTGTCGTAAAGCAAGATCACGAATCCACCCTGGGCACGATTACTTACCGCCCTCTGTTCCCAAATACGGTTTGAGTGAACGAAGGCATCGATCAAACTCTCGCTTTCCAGTGTCATTGGGCACTTGGAATTTTTCAATATACCCTTTGTCCTCCAATATCTGAAGATTACGATTGAACCAGCGGCTCAGGTAATTCGATACTCTGACTAGACCCTATGTTCAGCATGCTTTAGTAAAACATAGCTCGTTCTCTTTATACAATCTAGTTTTTTTCAATAGCCGAAAAAATCATTTTTTCATCGGACAAGTCCACTCCATTCCATGTACTTACCACCAGGGGTTTCAAATCGTCAATGATCAAAGACTTATCAGGAGCACTTTCTAGACATCTCGAAATTCTCTTCTTCGCAGCCTCTCCGTCAAATTTCACAGGTACGTCGGTATCTCCGTCTACGAATGGATCCTGTACAATATGCGATCCAGTGTCATCGTCGTCTTCACTATTGTTGTACAAATGTCGATAGCGAGTGAGAATAACTTGCTGTGTCGCGGCACCTCTGACAACAATAGGCCGTTTGAAACTGCAAAATGAGTGTGAATTAACATCAAATTTCACAATGTCACTTTTAAGAGTGTAACGTATAAGAACCCTTCAGTACTTACAGGTATCCACGGTTCATCATGCTTTTGACAAAATGAAATACCGTCTTAGCATCACGTTCGCAAACACGACTTAGATCAATTTGCGTGGTTCCTTGTTCCCGTCCTCTACCAGCCTCCTCCAAAACTTGTAAAGCAAGTTGAGTGACCGATGAGTCGCCCTGCAGCAAACGATCTGTTAATGCAATCCAACGTTACATCCATATTTGAAGGCAAACACCCTATACCTCCTTCAAATGAGGATCTTCCGTCAACGCAAGTAGTTGGCTAGCTTTAGACGTTGTTATTGAGAAACTAGAGCCGTATTGATGTATTAATTCGCTGAGCGATAAAGTCTTTGCCTCGGGTAGATCGGTATAGTTGGCCTATGCGTGGTATGTAAGAAGAAGGGGAAAATGAGTTTTACGTATAGTTCACGGTGGAGTATCATGTCGGTAGACGTACCGTTAGAGAATTGATATTATTTTCTGCCTTAACATCTCCTTCGTCGTCGTCGATATAGGAATCATCAGCCGCTTCCATGTCCGTGTCTGCTTCCTGCTTTATGGGCGTCGGTTGTCTGGACGAATCAGTCGGGTCTGACATTTGAACAAAGATATCTGGATGGCACCGAAGGGCATCCCATATGCGTGCTTTAAAAGGGTCATCAAGGGTGGGTTTAAAACCTTTAGGAACTATGTCCTGGCTGGCATTGGTAAGTCGGTCGGCATAGTTGTTCAAGAATGTCTGAGTGATGTCCCATAGTCGCTTCAGACTCGTTCCTACGTGACGAAGGTGAGTATACGTAAATACGGGTCAGCTCCATGCAAATTGAAGTGTACCTTTCTTTCCGTCCAACGAAATCTCTTCGTGTAAATGCAAGACAATGGTGTCCAACATTGTTTAACACGGCGGCATACGAAAGAGGTTCGAAAAAGGGCAGGCCCACACCACTTTAGCGAAACGGCAGGGAAATTCGGTGACTGTGAAATTTGCTAAATGAGTGGATGTTGAAAAAACTAGAGGGGGAATAACATTTTCTTCTTCTTCTTTTTTAATAATAAAGTACATGAATGACAAGAGAGAGTAACAAAATATGTAGTATGTATCTACAAAAAGGGAGGCGGATGGTGAGGATGAATTAATATTTTCGACTGAATCTGAGGAGTTGCCAACGACCAGATCGAGTAGTAGAAGTTGGTTGTGTTTCATTGTTGTTGATAATAGTCTTCTTCTCTACGCCTAGTATTTGTCGTTGCGTTTCAGCTTCCCAAAGTTGAGCTAGGCGAGAATCTTTTTCGTACTCTTGATAGATGAATTCCTCGCTTGGCCAGAACCAGTTTGAGAGAGCCTTTCCGACAACGCTGGGTCCGATGGCGACGGTAACGGTGAAGACGACAATAAGCCAGAATAAAGGAGTCTTGAGCAACCTTACAAATTCTCCATTGACAGCATATTCGTAAGATTTGCTGACGGGATAGGCGTATGAATAGATGAGATTATAGAGTACAAAGCATCCGATCTCTGCCCAAGCGACCAGGTGCGAAATGATAGTCTGGGTGTGACACTCAATGTAGGCTACCTTGAGAGTGACAACAATAACAGTAATAGCGTACAATGTGAGCCCTAAAGTGTACAATTGATACGATCCATCAAATAATGCAACCGAAGCTATAGCGGCTTCATGTGGACCTCCATTATGCGGCCGCGAACCGCTTGTGACGAAGAGAGACCCGTTGATGGCGAGAGGGATCAAAACAATACATGCAGCATACCACCAAGCTGACATGATCCATTTTGCAAAGATATAAAAGTTGAATGCTCCTCTACGCTGACCCATTTTGTAGAGATGAGGATTAGCAATGAGAGTGGAAGCTCGCAAGTCTTTTTCAAAGACACCAATCATCATCACCGGCAGAGATGAAAACAGCGTGTTGTAAAATGATAGAGACCAGCTTTCGTAAAGCGACGTTCCTGAAAAACCTGTCCAAAGTTGGAAAATGCCTTGCGTCAGGTAAAAAGTCATGCATTTGAGAAACGTTCCCAAGGTAAACTTGGAGACTCGGATATAAGACCAATGACCGTGAACAAGTAGTAATTTACACAAGAATCGGAATTGACCAATGGAGTAATCGGAAGCACGAGCCGCTTGCATGCCTTCTTTGCCAGCAATACCGATACCAACATGAGCCTCTTGAATCATAGCACAATCATTTGCACCATCGCCGATGGCCAAAGTCACTGCTCTGGGTGCAGTGGCTCGCGTAGCCTTGACGACCAAAGCCTTTTGACTTGGACTGACCCGACAGCAAATGACCGATTGGCAAAGACAACCGAGTTGGCAAAACATGGCCAAAACAGGCTTGTTATTCTCAATGGTGGAAAGTGCAATACCATCAATAATAAGAACAGCGTCAGGAGCACGACCATTCTGTATATCATCCAGAGCCTGCATGATAACCGATTCAAGTTGAGGACCAGCTTCGAGATGAATAAGTCGAGACTCGTTTTTGATCAAACTACACGAGTAACCAATGTTGATAGCGGTTTCTCGTTTGTCGCCGGTCAACATCCACATTCTCATTCCGGCCCTGCGAATGCGGTCAATGGAATCTGCTACTCCTTCCTGCAGCTTGTCTTCTATGGCCGTAGCACCGGTGATCCGCAATCCGATTTCTATCTTTTCCCCTACCTCTTCAAGCTTGGTTTCCCTGCCATCAATGGCTAGGGTTGCTTTAGTGTATTCAACATTCCAATCATCATATTCTTTTTGGGTCATGAATCGGTGAGCATACAAAAGTGTTCGAAGTCCTTCAGTCGCAAATTGTTGAATATGATGAACGGTGCGCGCGTACTCCCAATGCTCTTCTTCGACTGGCACATCATGAAAGTTGTACTCATTGTGTTGGACAGAGGTGGGCTCAAAGGTATAAAGGTGTGAAGCCGATTGTTTAGAATCGACAGGCGAAACAGGTGAAACAAGTTGTTCTGGAAGAATAGACCTTTCCAACACTATAGAATCCGCTCCTTTGCAGAATAAAACGATACGATTGTCTGGCATCCTGAGAATAATCGACATGCGCTTGCGCTTGCTGGAAAATTCGAGGACGTTGAGAATGTCGAAACGAATCGGTTGATCGGATTGTGGAGACTTGAGAGTTACATGTCTCATGGTACGTTCAACGACAACATAACCCAATTGCTTTGCAGCATTCACCAGAGCAAATTCATCAGGGGAAGCGGCTTGATAATTCACTTGACCGGTCTCGTGATCGATTTGTGGAATGACGGTATGACAAAGTGAAATAGCGAGTAAAAAGAACTGTAAGCGTTGTTGCAACATTCCATGACTATTACGTGCGATGGATGCCATCATGTCCGCCGTCTTGGGAATTTCAGTGGACACTCTGAGTCTGGGAGCCGCTTGAAGTTCGGTAAGTACCATGGATTCCTCCAGATCGTCGGTTTCGATGAGTTCTTCCCCAGATGTCTGCAAACTGCGTCGTAAACTATGGGACAAGCTTGATCGGCTCACTTTGGTGGCACTTCGATGGACTTTCTGAGCAATGGTTTGAATGGCTTCAATTTCCTTCGCTTCCTTTGGGATCAAGTCTACATCGTGTAAATACGCCCAGCCACCACAGCTAAGCTTGCGGAACAACATTAAATTTTCGGTCAAAGTACCGGTCTTGTCCGAAAATATAAAATCGACTTGGCCCAACTCTTCGTTAATAGTGCTGGTATGAGCTGTAGGTGGAGTATCGGTTTCTTCGTGATACATGTCTACGTCATTTGATATGAGCCATGCCTGCACGAGCTTGATCATTTCCATTGTGACTGGATGGAATTACAATTTAGCAAATGGGCGTCAGAGTCAGTTGCCGCTACCAACCAACCTGGAAAGGGCCCCACATGCCTTCCAGCCGGTGTTGGAGTGGACAATTATGCAAATCAATAATAAAGCACTCACCATAAAGAGATATTGGTATCATGGTGTTGAATAAAATAACAAATTGAAACACCACACTGGCTTGATCTCTGGCATGGCCGAGAAGGTACCAAGCGGTACTTTGATGGACGGCTTGCCAGTGGAAGGCCAAGGCGGCACAAGTACTTGCCAGAGCGATCACAAATGCGAATATAGCAATGACGACTCGATTGACCATATGCTGTAGTGAGGGGGCTTTGGTCGGAACATTGCGGCTGAGGTTCATTCTAATTTTGGACTCTTCACCAGTGAACACGACGACTCCATGCACAAAAGAAGTGTTGCGTAGGACAGTTCCTCTCAGAAAGAGGTTCTCCATTGTCAGAGGACAGATGGAGTTGTTGGTTGTTATTTGCATATGACCATTGAAATTATTAAGGTCAGCGTTGGGAAGTTCTGTTGAGATAATGGCTTCTAGTTGAGCAAGTGATTCAGGCGTACTAAATTGATTGTCAGTGACGACTGCGTGGCGCTTTTTCAGATTGGTCTCGCCATCCAATGCCGCTGTCTCGACATAGCCACAAGCCTCTTCATTTGGACTGTACAGAAGTATGCAATCCGCTGGAATCCAATCGTTTTGCTCTATTTTAACGAAATCTCCCACGTGCACCTCTTTCCATGTCACTTGCTGCCATACCGCGGTTACACTAGTGGGAGATCGGTATACTCGTAACACTTGTGCTTTGGCGTTATTCTCTGTCTGATCGGCTCTTTTTCGTCTAAGATCATCGTATCCTTCACGCGCCATAGCAATCGACGTGAAGATAGCAAGTGGGAGAATTGTTGTGAACTGGCCTGTTGGACTCCAACCTGGAACCATCTGTATAATGGCCACAAATAAAAAATACAGATTGGCGACTTTGGAAAATTGTGCGTACAATTGTTTGGGTAGGAAATCGAATAAGTTGTATCGAGTGGTCGTGATACTATTGGATACAAACGGCCGGTCAGTGGCTGGATCAATGAGCGGAAATTGGATAGTTGGGGAAAGCTGAATGGTACGGTTGCGAATGTCGGCTTGACCACGCTTTCGACGAAACAGCCTCAACAAAGAGGAGTACCATGACCCTTTGGTAGGCTTCATGTAGGTGGTTCGTAACGATTCTCTGTCTACCACCGTTTCGGCAAACGAAGTGGACCAATTTGGGTGTTGAGTTATGAGAGGAGTTAAAACTTCGGGATCTTTCCATTCCTCTGCACCAGCGTGAGCCAGAGGAGAAGCAGCATCCTTCATGTTAGTCAAGATGAAGGTAGCTTATGAAAAGAAGAGTAAAAAGGAAGAAAGCAAGAGAAGAGGAAAGAGAGCAGAATAAATAGTGAGGGAGGAGGAAAAAAAATAAGGGTGTGGATCCGCAAGCAACGCAGGCACACAAGGTCCCAAAATAAAATAAAAATAAATAAATATGGGCAATTTTTTACATGCAGTCAGTCAATATGGCACTCAATTTTATTTCATTTTTACTTCCATTCGCCATGAAGTGGTTCAACGGGAGCCTTGTCTTTATCCAATTTTAATTCATCAAAGATGTACTTTACGTCTCCAACATCCAACACCTTCATCTCATCCTCCTCTTCCAAATCGTGTAATTCTTCGGCAACTTCTCCTAGCTCTTGGATTAAATTATCCGTAGCTCCGATGAGCAGTAACTCACTGTTTGTGTAATTGAGGAACTTTGTATTTTCCATGGCTATGAATCTTCGATCGTGAAAGCACTCCTGCAATTCATCTGGATAGGTTGCTTTTTGTCTTCCTCGTAGTCCTGCTCCAGCAGGGTTGGATGTTTTCGGATTCTAAAGGAACCACAAATACGTGAGTGGGGATGGGGGAGAAGCACCTCCGATGAGAGGCTGGTGAAATTATTTTTTTTTTTTTTTTTGGTTACACTTGCCTTGATACTAATGATTAGGCTTGATTCCTTGTCGATGTTGAACGCCTCTTGCACTGTTCCAGGCTCTCGTGGGGCTGTGGTGATATAAGCAAGATGACTATGCCCATTATGAGTAGTGATCATGTAGACACCTTCCGCTGCGGGGCGAGCTGCATGCACCTTGCGCGTTCCTCGAGTTTTGGTCTCGTAGCTGCTCTCCTTGAAGGCGTCTGTTAGTTTGCTGATATCATCGTCTGCTGCTGCCTGTAATAACCAATAAATTCAGTACCAACTGACATGTACGGTGGTGTTAAATTAAAACTTGGTTCTTCTCGTACTTACAACAAAGCCCCAATAGCGGGCATGGTCGTCTACGTCAGGTAACTTTTTACGTCCGAGTATGATCAATGTTGGTGTGCGCTTGTCGGTTGACCAATGTGGCTTCAACACCATATATAACTTTTGAACATCATCTTCCGACTCAACATCGTCACCACTATCCGCCTATGTAAAACCGGCGTGAATACAACCAAAATAAAAAATATTTTGTCTATATGAGAATTATAGCGTACCTTGGGGCGATAGAAGAAGTAAATATGGCCCTTCTCGAGTGACCTCGTCTGTTTTTCGGTCTCTGGTTGCTCTTTCTCGGTTGCTTTCTTGCTGACACTGCTACGGCGACGTCCGGCTTTTTGATGTGAGTCTACCTTGGCACTTTTAGCTTCAGGCTTATCATCTTGACCCTCCGTATCTTTGTGTTCACGTTTATCTCCGGCGTGGTCACTTTCCTTGGTTTGAGTGTTCGACTTGCTTCTTGTTGTAGGCATATAGGGAATAAATTGGAAGAGATGAAGGGTTTTACTTTATTTGTGAGAATATTTTTATAACTCTCGCCTCACATTGACATCAACGAAGTGTCATCTCTCCAGTCACGATTCGTGAATATAAACAGTCAAGAAAAAAAATGCAATATTGCACTGACAAACTACCACTACATATCACTACATATTTCTGCGCCGTTATTACCCATCGTCCCTTGTCTGGCTATCCATGCTTACCAATAGCCTTTCGTCTATACAAAGATATAACCATTCTATCCTAGAAATAATGCATGGCCGCTTCTGAAACATTGCCGGGCGTAGAGGAGTCGGACCGCAGAACCCGACTGCTTTACCAAATCTGATACGCTTCGACTGGTTCTCTCCCGTTCTCCTCCACCTCCTCCCCCCACCCCCGAAAATGGACCTTGCAGTAATTAGCCTCGTGCAAGCAGATCGGTCGTTTTTGTCTTACCTTGGCCTGAACGAGTGATGTCAATAGATCGCACCGATAGAAGACGCCAGTGCTTCCATTTGGCTAAGCAAAATGAACGAATATTGTGGCTGCCATCGCCTTGTATGGACCATGGTTCATGATTTGCATTACCGCGCCACTTGACGACAAGTTCGGTGAGGCTTTGATGGGAGGCGGGCTAGTGCTCCGTCGACCCAAACGATAGTAGATCTCTTCATGTAGCATCCAACGATGTGTAGGCCATAGTCGTTTGCTGCATTTAGAGGCTAAATAGCTCTTTCATAATGTGAATAAAAGGGAAAGCAGTGCTCCTTTAGGCTCAAGACATAGGTACAGTATAAATACACAACATTGAGACAAGTGTGAAAAGGAAATAATTGCCTCAAAAGAAGTACATGCAGTAAGAATATTCGATATGTGAGTATATACAAACGCATATGCGGAGGGCGAAGTTAAGGAGGCGAATTGTTGATTCAAGCAGATTTACTATGTCTATGAATATTTAGCACTTGAAAGATGGTATTTTGATCATTGCAGCTTTTGGTTGTCCTAATGATCTTATGCTAAAGAATCATGTTGCCGGAGGACTGATGAAAATAATTGAGGGAACGCACTGGTTGAAAACATCTACAGTCATTTCAGAAAGTGTGGTCGCTGTTTTGAAATGCAATGTCATGCAGAAAATCTTTGTGTTCAAACATTGAAGCCAGTTGATCCATAAACGATGTCGTGTCTTCCTTTCTTTACCTTTTACAGTATGACTTTTGGATCATGAGAATGCAATATTTGAACGAAGATGGATAAATTCATGCTGTTGATGAGTACGATGTTGGGCCGATGGAGCTTTCTGTTGACGAGGAGCACACAAGTTGTGTTCAATCGTTTGAGAACTTATTCCATATTTCATACTCCGCGTATATAATCCTTCATTCTTCTAAAGAATTGCTGATCTTTCAAGCCTTATTTATTTTTACAGTCTAAACAGGCGGGCTCTGTACTGGCACCTCATCAACAGTGTCGATTCTATAAGAGACTCCTTTCACGACTGAGGTTGGTTTTTGTGTCGACTGGCTTCATTGCTGAACACACAAATTTATCTCCATGCCGGTGAAAATTTCAAATCAGCGACTTGCACTTTCTGAAACGGTTGGTAAGAACATCGAAACTGTCCTAGCAAATCGAACAAAGCGACTGCTTCAAACAAGCGCAAGAGGCACGTATATATATATATTTTAATTCTACAAGTCATGTATGTTTATTTTATGCGCATTCATTTGAATGAAGGCACGGTCTTAATTCATAACAATATCAGATTCATACACATTCGAGTCATAAATATTTTTTTTGTTTTCTTTTAAAACAATCGAAAGAGTAGAAAATAGAATCTGTATTTTTTTTCCATCATTTCGCGTTAAACAACTACAAGAAAATCCATAGAGGAAGTACTATCATATTTGGATGTCCACGATTTACAACTTATCGTAGTAACGGTCGAGGCCAGGAATGTCCTCAGTAAGACCCTTTCTCTTACGGACAGCACGGATGATGTCGTAAACCTTGTTACCGGGCTCGACAGGTGAGCCGTTCATCAATTGCCAATGGTCGAAGACGCACTGAGGGAAGGCTTGACCAGCGGTACCGGCACGCAAATCAGCGGAGAAACCGAAAGATTCGTTGACGGGAAGGTAGGCCTTGACAGTGATCATAGGAGTACCGGGACGTTGCTCCTCAGAGAAGACGTGACCACGGCGACGGTTAAGAACACCATAGATACCACCGATAGCAGAGTCAGGGCACTGGATTTCGACCAAGAAGACGGGTTCTTGGATACCAGGGCTGGCAGTGAGAACGGAAGCGTAGACAACACGACGACAGGTGGGGATGATTTGACCACCACCACGATGGATAGCATCAGCGTGAAGAGTAACATCCAAGATGTTGAATCGGCATCCACGAAGGTTCTCATCAGCGATGGGACCTTCCTTGGTAGCCCATTGGAAAGCGGCAACGCAAGAATCCTTAATTTCGTTAAGGTACTGGACGGCCTTGGTGGTATCAACCAACAAGTTAGGACCAGAGGTGTCGGGACCGAAACACCAGATCTTACGGGCTTCAGCGACATCCCAACCGTACTTATCAGCGAGCTCACGGGCACGGATCTTGAAATCATCACGGGGTCCGATCTTGCCAGCTTCGATCTCGTTGGAGAGTTCCTCATCAAGGGGCATACCGCGCATGTAGATACGGTTGTGCTTGTTGGGGGACTTGGACAAACAGTCGATGGTAGATTCGGCCTGGACGGTTTCACGGTATTGGACAACCGGGTCACCGAACTTAAGAGGAACACCAGCGTGATCTTCCTCAAGATCCTTCAAACAAATTTCAAGATGGAGTTCACCAGCAGCGGCGACAATGTGTTCACCAGAGTCGGAGGTGAGGGTAAGAACACAGGGATCGGACTTGGCGAGACGCTTAAGACCTTCGACAAGCTTGGGCAAATCGTTGGCGTTCTTGACTTCGACAGCGCACTGGACGACAGGGGAGACAGAGAACTTCATGACCTTCATGTTGTGAGCGGTTTCGGAGGTGGTAATGGTACCAGACTTGACCAAGAACTGATCAACACCGACAAGACCGACAATGTTACCAGCCGGGCAGTCATCAAGAGCTTCGATGTAACGACCCATCATAAGAACGGTACGTTGAACAGACTTGACGAAAAGATCGCTCTTGGAACCGGGTTCGTAGTTAGGACCTTGGATACGGACCTTAAGACCGGAACGGACGGTACCAGAGAAGACACGACCGAAAGCGTAGAAACGACCCTTATCGGAGGTGGGAACCATCTTGGAGACGTAAAGCATAAGGGGACCGTTGGGGTTGCAGTCACGGATACCAATAGCGCACTCATCATCAAGAGGACCTTCGTACAAGTTCTCAACACGGTAACGTTGAGCAGTAACGGGGGAAGGAAGATGGATACAGATCATCTCAAGGAGAGCATCACCAGCGGGAAGGAACTTGCGCATAACAACCTTAAGAAGTTGCTTACCCTCAAGATCCTTCTCATCAGCAGCAAGCTTGATCTCGAGCTTCTGGAGAAGAGTGGCGGTTTGGTCCTTCTTGAAGTTCATGACGGAGTCGAAGATCTTGAAGATAGGGTCCAAAACGAACATGTTGAAAGCACGTTCCAAGGGCTTACCCTCGGCATCAGTGCTCTTGGTGGTCCACTTCTTGGTCTTGGGGTTGAAGTAGTTCTCACCCCAGAGCTTGACCATCATCTTCTCCTTGTCAACACCGAACTTCTTGGAGTAACGGACGGCGAATTGACGAAGGGTGAAACCCCAACCGTGAAGACCGGAGGCGAAGGCAACGGTACCCTTGTCGGGGTAGACTTGGCAGTCACCGAGAACGGGATCGACATAGGTGGCGATGATGACGTTGACGGATTCGACGGTACGTTGGAAGGTCTAACGTAAGAAAAAAAAATTTTACAAGCGTTAAAAAAATTTTTTTAAGGTTATGGGCGAAAGCCAATGGTATATGGATGATAACTCACGTTGTACAAATCCTCCTTGGTGAGTTGAAGTTCGAGAAGAGCACGATCAACCTTGTTGACGACAACAACGGGCTTGATACGCTCGGTCAAAGCCTGACGCAAGACAGTCTCAGTCTGGACGCAGACACCTTCGATACAGTCAACGACGACGAGAGCACCGTCAGTGACACGGAGAGCAGCAGTGACTTCAGATGAGAAATCAACGTGCCCAGGGGAATCGATCAAGTTGATCAAGAAAGAGTGACCTACGTAGTCATTTTTTATGTCAGTACACGGCCATTCGGATTTTTAATTTGATAAGGTAAGTCGATGGGTTTGTCAGCAGCTGCATGAAATACGTACCATCAGTCTTCTGGTTCTTGATTTCCAAGATATCATCAGGGTTCTCCATCTCGAAGTACATAGAGATAGCGGTAGACTTGATAGTAATACCACGATCTTGCTCATCCTGACGGGTGTCCATGAAACGAGTTTCACCAGCACGACCAGAGGAGATAATACCGGACTTGGAGACCAAAGAGTCGGTCAAGGTAGACTTGCCGTGATCGACGTGAGCAATGACGGACATGTTACGAATGTTCGTAACCTTGTCCATAAGGCCTCTGATTTCCTCAACAGTGAAGTTCTGAGATGATAGGATTGAAATTAGTTGATGCACATTGGCTGCGGCATTGAAACTGGACAATGTTCAACTTACCACTACATTAAGTCAAATGAGGAAGTGCAAAAATACAATGAAATTCAATGTTAGTAAATGCATCCTTCTTTCCTATGATTCATCCATCCAGCTATGAACCGTTCATCTATCTATTCCTTCGCCTAATCATCATGATGAACGTACCCATTTTTGTGTAATGTGTGGTAGGAGAGACAGGACAACGATGCAAGTCTGACAAATTTTATGCCGGGGAGCGCACTCTCAAACTGTTTTCAACGTCACACTTTTTTTTTTCCTCTCTGTTGCGTGGCGAACTTTTTTATTATTTTATTTTCTCCTATCCGCTTGCTTTCGTGTGTGGGGATGAAGGGGGGAAAGGGGGGTGGTTTTGGAAGCCGAGGTAACAGGGTGAGCAAGGACATTTTTTCTTTTGTTTTCTAATGGGATTATGATCGAGCTTGCTGAGCTTTGAGCATGTCTGCATAACTGAATGAAGCAGCTGTCTGATGTTGAGCGCTCTGAGCTTCATCTGGACTGGAAGACGCAGATTTGGGCAAAGGAGGGAAATGGCCGGGTTGCAAGGACGAAGTTTCTATAAAAGAAGTACAATAAAGCAGGTTATGTCAAAAGTGGGTGGGTCTGCTGACATTGGTGACCTGACGTGTCAGAAATGGCACAAACAAGCTTACCTGGAAACTTTTTATCCGACTTCTTCTTCTTGCCTCGATTTCTAGGCATGGATGACCCTTTAGGTGTATGATTTGGACGCTCACCCGATGTATCAGACATGAGTGGCGTAGAGCTTGGCAATTCATGTTGGGTGACTGGTGATTCTTCTATGCTATTGCCACCGTAGCGTGATGTTTGCTGTTGGGTTCTATTGTTATTTTTGAAAGGGTTGTTACCATGATTATATTGGTTGCGATAGTTGTTTTTCTTGGTATGATTGCGAAAGTTTCCTGGTTGTTGTTGTTGTGAAAAAGTGCTGGCTCTATCCTGTGGAGAAGATTCCTGCTGGATCGGTTGGGGGTATTTGGCACCATTGTTGTTGAATCGCTTGCGATTATTATTATTATTATTATTACGGTAATGGCCCTCTTGGTAATTACCATGTTGAGTGTTATAATTTTGTTGGAAAAGGTGTGGCGGTTGAGGACTGTTCCATCCCATTGGCGGTGGCATCATAGGTAATATGGGATAACCTGGTAAACCGTAATAGCCAGGATACGGAGGAAATGGCATTTGGACATTGTTTGGTGATGGGGTGTTGGATGAAGGGGAAGGTGGATTGAATGAAGGTGAAACGGCGGTTTGTTGAGGAGATGGATTTTCTACTTGGCTGTATTCAGGACACCGTTAGCATGATAGACAATGGCAACCTTGTCTCGTAGTGGAGTCCCTGCTTACATGTTACGCAAAACCGCTTCCGACTTGATTCTACCAGCGATGGGTTTACCTTTGAACGACTTGCCTCGAAGTAGAAAAAGCATTTTGATGGTTTCCTCCTCAGTGTTGAATGTGACGTACCACATGTTCCCGATCTCGCGTTTGACATCTTTTATGACTATGGGTTCCATGTCAGAAGTGAAGATAGCCGTGATGTCCTGACATTCAATAGATCGTCAGCGTGATTAGCATCATCGATGAACCTAACCATTCGTTTGTGTTACTGCATACCTCTTCTGTAGCACTACTGTCTATATCCCGCAAAATAATGGTCGTGCGCTGAGTGGAAATGTTGGGTTTGACTTTGGTGTTTGTTTCATCAACGGTGACAGCGGGAATTGATTTCAAAGCACGAACAACCGTGTCATAGTCTGTGGTCCATGCTTTCACTTTGTTGAAAGATGCCACAGTAGCGATAGATACATACAAGTCGCTATCCATTTGCGATACTATTCGTTCCCCGCGTTCGGAGCATAGTTCAAGTCAATTGATGCTTCCTCTCCAACGTTTGACAATCAATTTGACATACCTAAATATGCATCATTGGCTAGATTCTGTCGAGAAAAATAGTACTCTAATTGATTCCTCAGGCCAGGCTGAACGCCTAAATGTCATGAAACATGATGGTAAGCTGTGCATTCCAATGTGTGGTCAAGCTGAGTTAGTCATGCCATGTGCGTACCTTCAGGCGGAGATACAGGCTTGGCTACATCGCTAGAAACGGACGCAGATCGATCCAAAAACTTTGAAGAAGGAGCTTCTAGATCATTCATAATGATTTCCACGTCATCCTGGTCTTCATCGCGTTGATTAAGGGGAGGTTGCTGCGGCTGAGGAGGTTGCAGATAAGGTGGATGAGGATACATGTAAGGTGGATACAGCATATAAGGCGGGTAATACACTGGCAAAGGGTATGGTGGTGGAGGGTAAGGTTGTCGTGACGACGGGTACTGTCTTTTGTCCTTCTTGTTGAAGATGTTTGGGGATGGGACACCCGAGGATGGAAGGGAGCTGTTGGTTTGTGAAGCTTGAGACTCAGCAGTAGGAGACTGAGACAACGTAGGTGATGCAGTCATTAATATCAGATGTGAATTCAGTCAATGCACGTTTTGCCAAGCGGGGTAGAGAAAGAAGGGAAAGAAAAAAAAATGGGCAAAATAAAATAAAAAAACGAAAAGGGTGGGTTTTGTATGTATGTTGTTGGCTGCCTGTATCACAACCTCTTTGTCCCACAAGGAACAACAATAGCCAGCCAACTTTTTCAAAAATCTCACACAAAAATCTCAGTCATAATTCAATTTATTTTTCAAAAGCCAGAACAAAATGTCTCGGTCTCTTCTTTGCAATGTCCAATGTACAGCGCATCCCTGTTTTACCTGTCCATGGAACATCCCGAAAGAAAAATCAAAGTAGGCCATGCCATTACAGGGTTTTGTCAACGCTCACCAACCAGTGCTTATATTGACTCATTCTCTTTTTAGTGGAGCTCTTAAAATCGAAGCGAACGCAGATAGCGCTTGTCGTTCTCATTATACAAAACTCGACGTTAGTGTTAATGATGCACTATTCACGCATTAATCAAGATCCTGGACAACCCATGTATATTGCGTCGACAGCCGTGTTTATGGCTGAATTGATCAAAATAGCGGCATGCCTTACAGCCATTATGCATGAAAATGGTCAAGAAAGATTTCTACCAGTGCTCTACCGAGACCTTGTTTGCCAACCCAAAGAATTGCTCAAGATGCTTATTCCGTCCGGCTTGTATGCCATTCAGAATAATCTGTTATATATTGCATTGAGCAACCTAGAGGCGGCTACCTTCCAAGTCACTTACCAACTAAAGATTTTATCCACTGCCATTTTCTCCGTCCTCTTACTCGGCACAGCACTTACCAAACAGAAATGGCTGGCGCTTCTTTTGCTCATGATTGGCGTCACGCTCGTACAATTACCCACCTCCACAGCGTCGAGCGAAAAACATAATGGATCAACCCAAAATCAAACAGTCGGCTTGCTTGCCGTTATGGCATCATGTGTATCGTCAGGATTTGCTGGATGTTACTTTGAAAAGATTCTCAAGTCCTCAAATACTTCCATGTGGATACGGAATATACAATTGGGTATTTCTGGAGCGGTCTTCTCCTTTATAGCCGTTATGGCCTACGATTACCCCCGAATAGCCGAAGGAGGCATGTTTCAAGGGTATGGTTTGTTGACTTGCTTGGTTGTCATAAATCAGGCGTTAGGTGGATTATTGGTATCGCTTGTGGTGAGATATGCCGACAACATTCTCAAAGGGTTCGCCACTAGCCTCTCGATTATACTTTCAAGTATCATAAGCTTCAGACTTTTCGACTTTCAACCCTCATACCATTTCATATTCGGAGCCATGTTAGTCATGGTAAGTAGTGAACCTCTCTTTTTTTTTGGTGTATATGAGACAATTTCATTTGTATTGACTTGACCATACTACACAACGATACAGCTCGCAACTTATGTATATGGAAGACCTGTCCCTCAGTCAGTTAAGCGATTATGATACAGGAAGACGAAGACCGCAATGCTTTGTACCACAGCCGTTTGCAAAGAGAAACGTATTGCATTGTATGGGATTATATGTTCCCTCCCCCTTTTTTTTTTACGCTACACTATTAGACCTAACCTATTGCCTTAATATCCAAGCTTTGGACTGGAGACAAACCACTTGTCAAGCATTTTTGTACATAGATAGATCACATTTGTTCAGACATTAATAGATAATCTAGCCTCCCGACTTTTTATTGTCATGGTCGATTGTTTGAAGCGTTTCATTGATCAAGGTTAATAGCTTTCCAAACGTGTCATTGCGTTGAATATTCTCTATCAATTCCGCAGCTTCTTTTATATCGTCTCGCCTTGTTTGAACTTGCGTGTTGAGTTCTTTCATTGTCCTTCGATCATTCACCAGCTGAACCACCTTCTTTTGTGAGTTTTCCGCTACACGGGTGTACATGGCCGAGGCATCGCCAAGGGAATCTCGCATGCTCTCTGTCAGAGAATTCATAACCTTGTTTGTATCGTCGCGATTGGCGCTAGCACCGCTGCTTAGGCCAAGCAAAGACATGGAGGATGTAGATGCTCGTCGTGTAAAAGCATTGAACGACTCCAGGGGCCACTCGAATGTGGTTGAGGAGCTGGTCGATAAGATCGAGGTCCGCCTTTTATGCGACGGTGAAAATGAAACATCTAGCGGTGAGGTTGGACCATTGAAGAACTGTCCGTCGGGATCATTAGCATATCGTCCTGCCATAGACCGAATGGCAGTTGTGATTCGTTAAGCCAGATTCGTTCTCTCAGATAAGAGGCACCGGTAGCTGCGAATAAAAATTCGCAACGGTAAGAAAATGACCCTAACATTAGCGAATATGGAAGGACAATCAACTATCTACATTATTATTATTACTGCTTTTTTTTGGAATGGAATGCCATCTCGTTGGTCTGATAATAAGTTTCATACTTTTCTGACCAAATTTCTATAAACTAATTACAATTATTTAACTTGGTGGGTAGCTTCGCCCGTAATACTGGCCAATCTCTCCTTTGACAGGACAAAGGGAGTCCAAGTCAACTTCTCAGGCACGATTTGGATATAATTTTTTTGAGCCATTTTTTTCGCATGCTCCTCAAGAGTCTGATCATGTATGTCGATTTGATATCTTCCAGTGATCTTGTCTTTGAAAAGCATATCGTTCAGCTGAAGACAGGCGATAATATCATCTGGAGTTAGACTTGTTCTTGCGCTGAGTTCTAAAAAAGATTTTTACAAAATTAGCGTGGCTCAATCATGAGTACTAGCAAGCGAGTGATGCTTACCTTCAACACTGGTAGCTTCATCCACTTTTCGCAATTCTCGAAATAGAACTGATCTCCAATAGCTTCGGTAGCTCAATAAACCGAGATCTGAGAGAGGTCTTTCCGGAGTTCCCGTTTTGCCTTCCCGTTTCGTTAATAAGTAGCCTGTAAATATGCCGGTCAGCAGTCGATCATTAAGATATTTTGAAGGCAGTTGATACGTACTAAAGTCAATCAAGTATTGTCCGTATCCTTTCCGTTGATAACATGGTAGTGTCAATATACAGGAAACATTGTAATTCATGGCCGAACATTTTTCCTAATGATTTGGCGTATTAGTATTGCGCAACCCTAACCCCCCGGGATGTCAAACCACATCAATCTTCATCATACCTTCGAAAAGTAGCCGACAAAATGACAGCCATCCTCATCAACCTCAGTCATGATATAGAATAGAAACGGCTCAACGTCATAGTATAAAGTCTTATGGTCCAGAAACATCTTGGCAATGAGACATAGATTTTGACAGTACATCTGATTATGGTAGGGAACATCGTCAGCTACGACTTGCAAAACGCAGGATGCATCAAAAATCTTATTATACTTGCCTTATTTTTGCGTCCGTCTACTTCAAATATCGATATCGCTCCTTCCCTATATATCTCATCTCCAGGTGGATGTTTCATGGCACACTTCAGCTATAATAGATGTCAATTTTAGTCAACTCTAATGCTATGGTGCTACGGCCATGAGAACAGATAAGACAGTGTACCTTATGCCGACCCGCAATATAATCACTCGCCATGTACTTGAAGCAGAATTCGCAAATGTAAAGTTGGGGCTGCTGGGTGTATTCTTCAGGGTATGGTGCAACAAACCAAGCTTTCATAGTATAATCTCCAATGCGCACATCTTTGATTTTGAACAACTCAGTAGCACTCAATGCCGATGTTCGATTGGTGCTATCAGTATCAGGCTGGAACATTGTGTGTATGGGAAAAACATCAGTGGACCCCATCGGCATGAATTGTACATTTATCAAAGCTATTTTACCTCTGATTTTCTGCACTTTTCGAACTTGCATCTATCTGCCTCTTGCGGTCGTCCACGTTGCGAATCTGCCTGTGCCAATGTCAGCTTATGTCCAAAGGTTGCATTATATTCTCGAGCCTCCTGCTCCTTTGCCACACGCTCTTCGTTTGACTCCGTTTCCTTATCATTGGATACAGTCGGTTGCTGTATGGCGACTCGTATCTTAAGGGTAGTTTGCGCTTTCTTCCTGGGGGGTGGAATTACTTGTTCTTCTTCATCTCCGAGAAACGTTCGCTTTTTAGAAACTCTTCTTTGACGATGTGATTTTTCTTCTGATAAAGGTAGTTTGCTAGTTGGATGTTCATCCATGCTGATAGCAGAGTCGATATCGTTGGAACTTGCTGTTGCGTTGGTCGGGGATGGGGATCGCATAGATAGGGGTGTTAAAAATGCGCCTGCACAGAACTCACAAAACCAGTCATCTGCCGCGATTTTCATATTTGTAAGTGATGAGGCCAATAGATAGAGAAAAAATGGGTGATAAAATAAATAAATAAAAAAATGGGGATTCTAATTTACCTTTTGGTATGGCTGGAAGGGGTGGCTGGACGCAAAAAGTGTGGCAACCACGGTCACACGATGAGCAAAAAACCAGTTCGTCCTGTAGAAAAAGTCGCAAAACGTCAAACGACAAGCCAGCAGCACACTGAGAAAAACGAGGGGTTTCGGTATTCATACCTCATTTGTCTTATGCTCACAGACAAGGCAGCTCTTGCATTCGTTGCATTGCCAGTTGTATGTTCGTGCAAGCTTAGTAGCAGCCTCTGGCAATTGTGAGCAAACGGGATGGACTAAATCACAGTGCGGAAAATATCGAAGATCAGTTTTGTGAAAAATTAAATGGCATTGTTCATCCACTAACATTTGCGTTTGCAATCGGTGCAAGTCAGGAGTTCGTTGAATTCATCGTTCGTGTCAAAATCACCGAGACCGTTACAATATGAGCAGTACTCTACATACTAGTGTGGAACAGTTCACGTCAATAAAGGCTTTCTCATATTTAATTTAATGGTTCATTTGTTTTTTCTTCATACGTTATTCTGTTTACGTGCAGCATTTCGTAAGGAAGGTTTGCTCATGTAGCAAAGGGGGAGTTGGCGGAAAAAAAAAAAAGAAGGGCAGATACGTGAGTGGAAAAGAAAAGAAGGATCCATTTCCGCCAATGACACGACAATTTCGATACGTGACGGTCAAGAATCGCGAATCTGGTTTCATTGCCCTGATACCGGTTGTTCAATTTCGATAATAAAATCTGCGCTTGAATTGAGAGTCACTGCACCGTGGCAAATGAGCGATTGACCTGAGAATGCAAAATATAATATTTGTAACGCAAAGGCGGCAAATTACGTGTTATACAGAGGCAGTGCAGTGCAGCTTCCATTTTTTAGAAAAATCAGAATTTCAAAATATCGTTTTCACTTGCTCACTGGGTTTTTACCACTTTGTACGTAATACAGACTTGATGCAGTTCGAGAAACCATGGCACGACGGATAACGTCAGTGGAAAGATCACCCCAAAATGTTTAGAGTCCTTCGCTAGACTTCTAAACTAAACCATCACTCCGGTTGAAGACTATGTACCACATGGCATTATTATGCCACGTCGTACCAAGTAATTTTGTTAAGGCAGCGGAGAACAAGGCAATATGTTCGTAGTTGGGCATAGTCCAGCGTGTCGAAGTCGAATTCATTCGTCATTAGTTAAAAGAAAGGCTAAGGTGATATGCCAGTGTTTTCATGAACGAGACAGATTTACTCTCTCAGCACTATCGATAGAGTTGGTCCACAATATGATGAATGCTTTATTCTTTTAATTTTTTCAAGTAGACGTTGGAAGTTCCGATGTACCGCCATTTCACATTGCCCTATTATTCTCACTTGCATAAATATTTCTTTCAGCATTTCAACGCCACCACAATACCAAAACCGAAACTATCACACAGTTGCAATGACCAGGGGTAGAGTTGGTGTTCGCAGTTTGTGAAATGACCACTACTCAATGAACTGACAGCCATTGAGTGATAGGGGTTTCCAAACAATAAGAAACGAAAGCCACTCTGATAGACAGGGGCTGGCCAGACCAAGGAGCAGGTGCCCGCGCACAACGGGGCATGTTGCCCATCGCGTGGATCCTTATCAATAGTGACTTTCTTCCTGGCCATGGCCTATATGGAATACAATGTCTGTTTTCCTGTTGGGCAGAGCCATTTTTACTATTTGATGTGTTTGCTCAAAAGCACGAGATGGAATTTTTGCAATGGCAATTGGCAGCGTGGGTTGGTGTAGAACTTGGAAAATTTTCTGGTTGTGCATGTGCAACGTTGCGGTCAACGTGTAATAGCGCGAGGGGGTCAAAATGACATTTTTTCTAAAGTGCCAGGTATGATCCACATCATGGCAATGTTACATGGGTTAAGCTATTGATAACTAGGTCACTCGATCTGTATCCGCTAGGGTAATGATCCAGCGACATCGATGGCCGGAGGATCAATATGGCGCTAGCTCATCGGTTGACTCCGATAAACCTACAAAACGTTAAGACAGCCTGTTTCCATAGAGAACCTGTTTTTATTCTCATTGTTAATCAACATGAAGCCGCTTAGTCAAATAGAAAAGCCAAGGCCGAGGTGGTGGAAAGCGTGAGCAGAGGGGGGTGGGTCAAGGCAGAAATATCTCGTTTGTAGGTTGAGAAATTTTTGTGCTCAGGTGGCACAAAGCCCACTATGAAACTTGATTCCCTTTATCCTCGCCCCTTCCTCTCCACCCTACCCGTTCCTCTCATTTCGGCTTGAATTCTCCCCATGGACAACAACTCAGACATTGCAGAGAGAATTGCTGCAGCTCGAAGGGAAGCCGAGTCATTGAAAGAAAAAATCAAACAAAAGAAGGATGCTCTTGCAGACACTACTTGTGAGTGGTTCATCTGATTGTAGACCATGGCCATCCTCTCATCCTGCATTCAACTTACCTTCTCAATTTTCACATTAGTGCGTCAAATGGCCAAAGATGTTGAGCCGCTTCCTCGAGTAGTTATGAAAGTTCGCCGTGTTTTGAAGGGTCATCTCGCCAAAATATACTCCATGCATTGGTCAGCAGATAAGCGACATTTAGTGTCGGCATCTCAAGATGGCAAACTTATTGTTTGGGACGCTTATACTACTAACAAGGTCCAGGCTATTCCATTACGTTCATCGTGGGTCATGACATGCGCCTATGCTCCATCCGGCAACTTTGTAGCGTGCGGTGGTCTCGACAACGTTTGTTCCATTTATAATTTGAGATCAAGAGAAGGCCCTGTTCGCCCAGCGCGCGAACTCTCGGCTCATACTGGTTATTTGAGCTGCTGTCGATTCATCAATGACCGACAAATTCTTACAACTTCAGGCGATATGAGCTGTATGCTGTGGGACATTGATGCAGGCATCAAAATAGAAGAATTTAATGATCATACCGGCGATGTAATGAGGTACGTCAAACCGAAAGATCTCTACTCCGCCCCGCCCGCACACACACCTAACCTATTGATTTACACGCAGTCTTTCCCTTGGACCAAATCCAAACGTATTTGTCTCAGGTGCATGCGATGCTACAGCAAAGGTGTGGGATATTCGCTCAAAACGTTGCGTACAGACTTTTACTGGCCATGAATCCGATATCAACTCGGTACAATTCTTCCCAGATGGAAACGCCTTTGGAACTGGATCAGACGACGCCAGCTGCCGACTATTTGACCTTCGTGCTGATCGAGAACTCAATCAATACACAAACGACAGCATCATCTGTGGTATCACTTCTGTTGCATTCTCTGTCTCTGGCCGTCTACTCTTCGCTGGTTACGACGACTTCACTTGCAACGTTTGGGATACCCTGAAAGGCGAGCGTGTCGGTGTGCTGAGTGGTCACGATAACCGTGTCTCTTGCTTGGGTGTTTCTAGTGATGGTATGGCATTATGTACTGGAAGTTGGGACACCTATCTTAAGGTAAGTTTGCTGAGCTATGTCACCGTTATAGTATACATAATGCTAAGCCTTGTCGATCCACTTTTACAGATTTGGGCTTAGAGCAAACCGACTTTTTGATTTCCACGAACACCCTCCAAAATTTTTTACTTTCTCATATTCCCAAAACTCTCCACAACTTACAACGTCTTTTGTAACTTTGCATTACTTCTTAAACCGCTCTTCTCAACCCTATTCCCTTCTTTATTTTGTGTACACTGAATGACTCACTCTCACCGCTTGTAGTGGTTTACGAATGATTGAAATAAAATATCATGTTACAATTTTTCAAACCATTGTTTTAAAACGGGATGGGGGGAGGGTTTTTTTTGGCTCACATCATATGATGAATTGTGGTTCGACAGGTTTTGATTTTTTTGCATGAAAAGGAAGCTCTTTTTGCCCTCGAGATTTTTCCCATTTCGAATTTTTCCTCTTTCCTCTATTTGTTTCATTCTCTGTCTTTTTCCCCAGGTTTCAAATGAATAGTCCACAAGAAAAGCAACGAGCACAGCAAGACCAAATACGTGCTATTACCATCGACACTGGCGTGTCTCCAGACTATGATCATAGACGTGCCCGCCATGCCTCTGGCGAATACGATCTCGCCTCGTCTCACGAACAGCTGGGCAAATCTCCAGACTACAAGAACTCCAACCGAGTGTTCTTCACTCATCATAACACCTGCAGCTGTAAGTTCTTTTTTTCTATTGAACGAAAGTGAAGGGAAATACTTGTTTGACACTAGTGCTTAGGTCGTGGTTCTGGCGTAGGCTGTGACTGTGCTATGTCATGTAACTGCTGATGGAATCCACATCACCGAGTCGAAAGGATGGTGTTTAGCGACCGAGCGGTGTAAACACAAATACCATGCAAATACTATGGGGTAGTTTTGCAGTGAATCGCCGCTGACGTTTTACAATCAATCGCTGATATGTACATATGTCTGCAATTTGGATCTTTTTATATTTTTTTGTTCAATATACACATTCAAAATAAGTAGAGAACAGCTCTTCATTTTCTATTCTTCGTGTGGCGATGAGGGCAACTAGCCTCCAATTTGACTCGATACTTTGATCAGAGAGGTAAAGATTTGGGATATACTTTCGCAACTCTAATGGAAAGTCGCCGGGAATATCTATTTCTTGGTATCTTACTGTTAAGAATCGTATGAGTATCTTGATAGCTTATCTTTTGGGGGTGGTGTGACTTCAATTTACCATTAGCGAATCGATTGTTGTTCACAATTTGTCCCACAGCCAGAGGATTTCTGCATGTGGCGGAATATGTTTACGGACAGTCAGCCTGAATGTTTCAGCGTCATCTTGCATTGTGTTGACTTTACCTTGGGTACACTGTCAACCACGTATCATCGCTGGTAACAATGGCGCCGGGCCAATTGTCTCTTTTGTGCAACGATCTATGTATTCGAGCGGACAAGCCTGATGAAAGAGGGGATTAGATGACTTGGGCTGGCATGCAGGATACTGGCTTGGAAGACTTGCCAGTATTTTTGCCATCCACATAAACGCCATCCACGCATTTTAAAATATAGCGATTGCGCAAACTCGCAAATAGAAGAGGCTCAGATGGCAGATACATTGTGCCTAACCGTGGAAGAGACAAAGGTTTTGATTATGATTCTATCAGGATAAAATGGCCGACATGAGACTAATCAATTTTACCAGGATAGACGCTGACAATTTGGTCTTTGTCTCTCGTACCATTTAGGTACACGCCATTCCCTGCGCCAGACAGTGTGGATGGTTTGACACTCAGCCGAAATCCGAACTTTTCAAACAATGCCTCTGAACGGTTCTTATGATCAGTTTCCGGCCACTTGCTTAAACTTGGCTTGTCAACCGCTCGAAAAAGATCGGTTACTTCCTGGACGCCACTAGCATTGTCGAATGGTTGGCGATCGAAAACGCTTTTAGGCATAGGTCGCATTACTGACCACCACAATCGAGCTCGTTGAAGTGGGTACCTTGGTACGATTGGTTTGCATGTCAGCTAGTGTCAACTTATGCGCGATGGCAGATAGATACATGCGAGTAATTAAGCCAAGTGCATTTTGCTTACAAACGGTACAAGTAATCAGTGAGCATCTCCAGTAGCGGGGCTACTACTATAACGTCAAAGTGGTGTAATATCGCAGTTTCCAACGTGGCTTCTAAGTACTTTGATATTCGCCCCCAGTACCTGTAATTAATTGCACTGCGCGTGCCTAAAATAAATTATTTTTTTTGCGGGGATTGACAGAAAAATTGCATGGCCAATGGACCTGTTAGCATCAGCCAACAACAAAAATATGCATCCTATTAATCCCCAGCGCCGATACTGTCAACTTCTTTGCGCTAAAGAGCAGGACGGTATAAACATACACCCGATCGATCGGTAAATTCGATGGCATAGCCAAGTAGGGTTAGCTGGGTTCGCAAAGGTGCAGCGGCTATTCATTTTTGCTAATACCGTTTGAAAAGGTGGTGTTCCACAATAATCGCACTTGCAAACCACGGATTAATAGAAGGCCATGGTTGTGATCAATCTAAAAAAAGATAAACAAGGGTTGCACATTTCACCTCAGGGTGGGTAGTACGATGCATCCGTCTACTGGGCGACGCACGGTATAGGAGAGGAGGGGTGGAGCTCGTGGCATTAGTAACGTTTGGCGAAAAGTAGTACAAGAACGAGCGGGGCTGTCATCAGTGTCTTTAGCAGCGGTCATTCAAAGCAACAGAAAAAAGTGATGCAGGTGGGGGGTTGAGATGAACCAGCTTTTCTATGAATGAAACGTACGACGTTCATCTTCTCCGATTATGCGGAATACAATGAAATTATTTGGGGGAACTGAGTAACCTCTGCAATCCGATTGGTTCGGTTTATTGGTAATTAACTATTTCTTCACCGTCGAGCCTTTAGGCCTAGTAAACGGCAATGGAGCGCCAGCACGTGTGGTTGTCATTCTTTTCTTACGGAGAAGTGTTCATAGAAGGCGATTATTGCATCTCCGGCTTTGGAATGGGCGGTTGTACAAGCACAATTTGAGGGATTGAGCCAAGCAAGCCCATTTCGTGTCGGCGCTCCAGTTCACGTGGCTGGATTGGGATTTCTGTTATGTCAGTAACAAATTTTTCCACCTTTATTGTCAACTTCTCTTTCCTTCTTCACCTTTTTGCCCTTTGTGTGTTTTCTCATTGCTCTTATAACATGGCGCGCCAGTATGAACCAAGAGGTTGGCTGGTCAAGCTCAGTACTGGGACTTTGAGGAAACAGTGGCACAGGCGTTATTTTGTTCTTTCTGGCCACGAGATACGCTATTACAGACAAGAGGTACCTGAACCATTTTGGCATCTGACACATGCCTCCCATTGCAACATGACGTGCTAACTTCTCTTTCATGTATAGAATGATGTATACCCAGCAGGATATATCAACCTTCAAGAATACCATTATGCCCATCCAGAATCGGTGAAAAAGATGCCCTTCACCTTTTCAATATTATCAAAGGA
Source organism: Umbelopsis ramanniana AG (assembly GCF_025399195.1). Lineage (NCBI taxonomy): Eukaryota > Fungi > Mucoromycota > Umbelopsidomycetes > Umbelopsidales > Umbelopsidaceae > Umbelopsis > Umbelopsis ramanniana. The sequence goes on along the minus strand of NW_026252090.1, from coordinate 524,153 downwards.
CCGTTCGAAACGACCTTATGTACTCTATGCTGAGAACTCTCAAGATATGATGATATGGATAGAATCGTTGAGAACTGTTTTCAAAAATAGAGATCTAGCCATTCGCAAGAACGCATCCAGTACAAGCACGGGTACAGACGAACAAGAATATAACGATAGCGTATTAGATAAATGGCTTCATAGGCTGGACCTTGACGAGCCCAAGCACCAATCTGGGAGTAGGGAATTTGAAATCGGTGATCAAGTATCGGTCTCATCTTCGTCCCAGATAGAAAATTCACTCCTCCATGGATCCCACGATAGTCGACGGTCCACAGAATCACTTGCTAGCAGTGTGCAGTCGGACTCTGCATCTTCCATCTTATCCACTTCAAGCTCCGGTACCACCGATGTAACCACTCCTACTTCCCCTAGTAGCCGAAACTCGGTGATGAAGCAGCCCAACCAACAGCCTCAGTTACAAGCAAATCAACAGGACATGTCTCGAAATAGGGTACGCACCAATCGATATGGCGTGAAAGCGTTACACACTTCAAGTGTATCCCATCCCGTAGCCATGAGTTCGTTCCTGACTCAGCAACCTACGGTGTCATCTCATATGAGCTCAGCGACCAACATTGAACAAAATCCTTTTTTCAACCCACGCGTGCCACCGAGAAATAGGAACAGACCTACGACCAGTGATCACCGCTCACCACCTTCAAGTCCACGCAGTTTTATAATGCGCCCAGATCAAATTCTTCCAGCCGGCTCTGGCAAGGATATCTCTTGGGTTCTTCAAGATGATGGCGCACTTGGCTCAAGTCAAAAACGTGCAAGCTGCCCTCCCATCGAATCTATACCATAAAACGTGAATCGTCTGTCGATCACGTCAAATTCAAACCCTACTGCTTGACGCAGCATCCCCCCATTCCATTTCATTCCAATACAATACACTATAATACAATGTTTTTTTTGTTGTGTCATTTCAATCCCATCAAACCATTTCCTCCAGTAATAATAAATGCTTTTAGGTGCGTCAATGTTAAAACCACCTGTACATTCGCATATCTACACTGTTACACCTTCCGTGTCTTTATCTCCTTTCATGTTACGATACCGAATCTTGATAACTCACGCTGGGTTTCTTATCACTCCACTTGACACATGTCGATTTCCTATTACGGTAGAGCGACATGGATGGTCGGTACACCAAGCTACTGCCACACTACGCCATGCATAATATTCTAGGTCATATCCAGTTTAAAAAAAACTCTAGTTCATCCGAAGGAATGGTATTGAGTTCAAATCAGCCGCACGACTTTATTTGCAAAAGGCGATTTGATCGTTTCCTGCTTGATGACAGCATATTAATTACAGTATAAAAGTACAAATCATTGAAAATCGTCGTCTTGTTCAAAGGAGTTAGCTTCATCCGCCCTTGAGGGATGCTGCCGTCGGGAATTCATGTACGTTTGCATCTTGTGGCTCGTTTCCATTATGTCAGCTGCAGCCAAGTCAAAATGGGCTGTGCGGTCGTAAGTTTGTTGCAATTTACCACCAAGGGACAACTTGATGCGTTCCAATGGACCGTCCTCTTCTAAAAAATACTCTTCCTCTGATTCGGTAGCCAAATGCATATTTGATTTAGGGACTTGATTGATCATCATAAGCGCCTGCGCATAGTCATGAATTCGATTTGGTTGTGATGTTGAAGATGACTGTAATAAGGAGTATGTCAATTAGTATTGGAATTGACTAGGCTCTGATCCTATTGTATGCATGGTTCCTTACCTGCTGTTGACTGCCCTCAGTTCTTGCAGTTCTGTTTCGTTCTCTAAGTGACCGTAACTCATTCTCCTCTTTTTCAAGCTCCCTTTTCGCGACAGTACGTTAACGAATTGAACGCAACAAGTTAGATCTATTCATGTTCGCTCACCTTAATTCGTCTTCTATTTGTTGTTGCAACATGGTATTCTCCTCGACTTCTGACATCACTGCCACCTGAAGTGCAGCCTGGTACAAGACAGAAAGAAAGAAGAATGGATAGTCTATTTAGCATCCGTACAGAAAATCTTTTGGACTAGCAATGTCTAGCCATATGTTCCTGGAACTTACATTTTGTGATGAGAGCTGCTCCCGATCAAATGTCTTCTCCTTCGTCGAAACAGGCACTAGAGTTCGAAGCAATTTTCGATCTATCCGCCGGACAACCTCGTTAAGCACATGCTGAACTTGGGGATTTGATTTCTTGTTAGGAGCATTTTGAGTCGAAGCTCTGAATTGAGAAGCGTGTTAATGGTGTGCCAACCAAGCTATCTAACTTGCCATAGCGTGAGTATATACTTACAGCAGAGCAGCATTCAACAGAATTTGAATATGTTTGCGAGCATCTCCAGTTAGTGGCATCCACTTCTTCTTTTTAGATACTTTACTTGCACTGGTGGACATAAGTACTGGACAATTTGACAAGCTACACATCAATGCACGGTTGACTCCACGGTCACGTTCACGAACCACAGCTTACCGGAATTATCGCCATCGTTCTCGGAAGCGACGCTGTAGTCGTCGCCGTCTTCATCTTCTCTAATTAGACGTTTCGGAGGCCGGCCTCTTCTTTTCTTTGGTGGTTGTGAAGTAGTCGTGTTCTGCATAAGTTTGCTGTGAATCACGGTTTGGTGAATTTATTGAAATAAAAAAAAAATAGGCGGCTGTAGCGCAAGAACTTTAAATCACCGAAGTTAAGCGCGTCATAAACCTACAAGCGGTTCCCTGCTCGTCTTGTATTTCGCCTCCGCAATTCATCTCACATGCCTATATTCTCCAAGAAGATCACCCCTACCAGCATCACAGCTGACATTGGTATAATTTTTATTTATGCATGCTTGTGATTACGCCTCTGTCCGCCACCTAAACCAGTTCCATCAACAATTTCACAGACCAAGCGACCAATCCTACTCAACAAGAGCTAGACTGGGGTTTGGTGGTTCAAATAAGCGAAGCCATTAACAAGACTGATCTTGGCGCCAAAGAAGCTCGAAAACTGCTTCAAAAGAAAATTACTTCTAACAATGTGGAGACACAAGTTCTGGGCTTTCAAGTAAGCTCCCCCCCCCAAAGTTAGAATTAACCGCATAACCTGCTGCCGCTAAACCATTTCGTTTGCATAGCTCCTGAAAGCACTTTCAGAAGCTGCACCACAAAAGTTCCATGGTACGTGTGGGTAGAATATACGCTCAATGTTGGGATTTTCTAATAACGTTTGTCTCCAATTATGAAAAATATAGATCAGCTGATTGCAAAGTCTTTCATTGAAGATCTGAACAAATTGGCTTCTAATAAGGTTAGCAATAGCGGGCATGATGGATTGTAGAATGAATAATGAAACGATAACGGATTCTAGGCATCTGACCCTCGTGTACATGGAGCCATGATCGATGCATTGCAATCGTGGGCATCTCAATATCGACAAGATTCCAGCATGGATGATCTCCTTCGTATTCACGACCGATTGACTGCCGATCCTGTAGGCACACACGGTCGTTCACCTCGTACGCACAGAGCTCCTCAAGAACCTTCTTTGCCACGCGAGGAAGACATCCCAGGTGACATTGAACTGGCTAAAAACAATTGTCAAGTTCTGTCCCAAACCTTGTCATTCACCGACCCTAACACGGAAGACATCACCAAGAATGATCTTATTCAGGTGAAATGATATTTCATCATGTCACATCCTTGTTGCTGACAGATATTTTTGTATTGACAGTTTTTATGTACATATTTATAGGAGTTCTATGGTAAATGCAAGGATCTGCATACGACCATTATGCGTCATTTACAGACAGCGTCTGATCCTGACATGATATGTAAGCTTGTTCAGCTGAGAAATGCAGTTAAGACGAAGGCCCAATTATTAACATTCAATCATTAGCTTCATTATTGGACACCAACAGTGAGTTGGTCAACGCATTCAAGACATACGATGATATGTTGGAACGAAGTGCCTTGCAACGAGCCACTAGTGCTTCGACGGAAGATGTTCATGCACCAGCACCTCCAGTGCAGGAAGGCCAGTCACAACAAATACAACAACAACAAACAGCGACGATTAGCCGTGAAGGAGACGCTTTGGCTGCACCCTATCTCAACGAAAGAACCACGGTAAACGTATATTCCTTTCCACAGCTTACCATAATACCACACATATGTTGACGATGTATTTCTTTTAGAGTGCAACTTTGATCGATTTCGGTGCCCCAACTCCGACTCAGGAGTACCCACCTTCGCCGCCGTAAGTGTAAATGCGAACGTAAACAAGGGCCCCATTCTAGGATAAAATAGGGAGGGGTAGTTAACGAACGATGAGGGGATATGAACAAACAATATCTTTGTGTACAAACATGCTTATACATTTTTTTCAAAAAGTTCCCAACAGGTTCCTACCAACAATAATAACAGTGATCCATTTGATCCGTTTTCAGACGATAGTCAGGTACACGAACAACACCAGCCGAGGTAAATTGTTATGTTCCTTTCTTTTATGACTAACTGCATTGCAGAAAACAAGTTTTTTTTTTCACATCCTAACAACTAGCCTCACCTTCAATCAACCTAGTGGCCTGCAGACTGGGACCAGTTTGCCACCGCCTTTAACACCTCGGCGGGCCGAATGAATGCCAGTTGGAAGCAATGGCGGCGTCAGCAGTGAATAAGTGATAACCTGCTTCTGATATCATATTCTCTTTTCTCTGACCTGCGTGAAATTTATTCAGGGTTGAACACAGCGTTGTCCTCTCCTTTCCTATCCACTATTATTATCAACTTGAGATCTCTTTTATCTTTTTCTTCTAATGGTCACAGCCTAATTTTTTCTTGCTTATTAAAAGAAGGAATATCGTTTACTATCCTAATGCCAGCTGCTGATATTGTGTTTTGCCTCGCGAGGCAAGTAGGAGAGAGCGGTAAAAAAATAACACACCAAAAATAAAAAGTTTTTTTATTGGGGGGGAAGACACCATGAATAGAGATGAGAGGCGCTGGGTTGGCCCCACGATCGTTTCAGCTTGTAAAGAGGTTTATTTTCAGGGGACGCACAGACAGCAACAAGGTGGATCAATTGAAATGAAATAAAAACGTTCCCACTGCAGAGTAAAAAAAAAAAAGAAGGGATATCAATGGCTAAGCATGCCCCCACCACCACACAACAACAATAACCAAGCATGTCTGAGTCTGTAACTTTGAAGCAATGCAAAAGCCAAAAAAAAAGGTAACTGGTTTTTTCCTCCGCGGGCAAATCTGAATGTTGTGGGCCTTACGCTAAAAGGTGAATCTCGGGTTAGGGATACATCTCTTGCAGCTGCATTCCTTCATCCGCAAACTCAAAACTAACGGTATACGTCATGGCAGCCTTGTCTCCACATACACAAGTCCACTCCACCTCTTTTTGAATGAGCTATTATCAAGAATCGATCCGTTTTTATCATGTCTCCCACGATGATACGTCAAAAGCTATGGTCAGTCGCTGATAACATATTCAGCGCACTGCATATATAAGCTTTTTATTTTTAAAAGCAAGTCTAGCTCAGCCTCTTGACTAGCGTTACGTCTCCTAGCAACACAGGAATTCATTGGGTCATGGGGTAATGTTATAGCAAAGAATGGAGAAAGAAAAAAAATATATAAATGTTCAAGCGTTCTTTCCACGTACGCAAAAATGCTCAAGGAGGAAATCCCGGGGGGTCCTTCTCATGGCTTTTCTTGCATGGTCGGGTCTGACTGATGCTTTCCTTTTGCATATTTCCCGCTTTTTTTTGGAATACCCTTCAAATAACATCATGTTAATGTAAAAAAATCAGCTGGTTCTTCCAAATTAGCTGTCGAAATAAGCAAATGGACATGCTTCAACATAATAAAAGAAGCAACATTTTCTTTTATAAAATGCATATGTATATAAAAAAAAAAAAAAGAGGTGTGCTCAAATGAACCTAAACATCTCCCCCCGCGCCTCCCCCCTTTTCTCTTTCGATCTCGCGCTACACAATCTTGGCTCCCTCTTCGAAATTATTCCACCAACGAACAGAAAATTACCAATCACGGACTCAACAAGCAAGCAAAGAAAAGCTTTACGAAGCCTTGTCTTGTCTTGTTTCTTGTTTTCCTTCTCTGGATAACTCGTTCCCCCCTTATTTCTTCAAATTGCATTGCTATAAGGCAATATATTCGTCTTTTTCCTCTTTTGCTTTGCTCTTCCATACTCATCGCAGCACTCGGGAACACCCTTGCTGGACATCTTTCTCTTCTCACCTCAAAGGTGGGTGATGTAAACACGGTTCTTACAGGATAAGGAATCAAATCATTCAATGAATGGATCACCACAATTATTATTGCAACACCAGTTGCTGCCATTACTGGCCACACTTTCATTTGAAGAACATCAAAAGGTCCTCATCGACCACAAAATAATATCAAGGCAATACCCAAGGAAATTAGATCATCTTCTCAAACGCTTACAGAAAGGTGACGATCAACTATCATCTACCATAGATGAGTTGGTTCAAGTATGTGTTCAAATTACGGAACAGCTTCGTGGTAAAGCTGACCAGCTCGGCGTGACTCAATTGTCCGAGCATCAACTCACAGATTTAAGTGATGAATGGCAAACACTCGAGCAAGATTTTGACACCAAAGCAGAGGAACAACAAGAAAGCGCGCAAAGTATGCATGATGGACTGGCTGGCTTGGTACAGCAATGGAAAGGACCCCAAAATATTGAAAACATCGTCACGACTATCATCGCGGATCAACCCAGCCCAATGCGCTTGGTGATGGTGGATAAGAAAAATTACGCAAAATTAGGTCTACCGCCCCACAAACTAGGACAAAAGTATCTAGTTTTTGACTCCTGCAATCAAGAACAGATTCGTCAACTGGTTGACCAAATTGGGGGCGATTTTTCCTCCATCTTTGCCGAAAATGCCAGAAACAACCTAGAACGATTAGATCAGAGTTATCGGTACCAAGGAGACGTCAGTCTCAGGCTAAAGATAAGAACGCTGGCTCAGAAATTGTCACCACGTAATCCTATCATCAACAACAATTATCGGACTGAAATCATTAGATTTGCTACTCACAATATTCCCAACTTCACTCCCGCTGAATGGCAATGGCCTGATCTTGTCAAAGTCCGACGTCCATATAAGCCATTGCTTTTTGGTCTTTATCGCACAAAACAACAAAAACAATCTCAAATAATCACACTCTCCGTGCGTAAGCTCTGCGAGCATTTCCGAAAAATAGGTTGTGAATTTTACTCATCTATTCTCGAAAGCGCTTCGCTTCTGTTCACAAGCGATGCAAAGGTCATGAGTCAAGAAGGAAAAGAGTTCGTCAACATGTCGATTGTCTTGCAGATCGAGCAGAATAGAGCCATTTTGCGTAATGCCTTAATCTCACTTCACCAACTTCGACAAACGCTTGCGCTGGAACAACAATCACCAGCGCCGCCAGTTTCATAGTTCACAAAGAAGTTTATACCATATAGAGATCACGTGTTGATGTTATTTATATAAAAGAGAAAAAATTTTAGCAATTTTTTTTTTTTCCTTTATACATAACCACTGTGGAAGATTCGCTACATTGACGCATCACACACGGAAGCCTCGTGCTTCCCTTAAGCGTTAGGGAAAGTCCCCGGACAAGTGGCAGAAAGTGTCACCAGTGAATGGCATTGGTTTTCCCCAAAGATGAACTTCTCTTGCAAAGACACATTCGTGGAGCAGATGGGTTGATCATCTTTATGAAAACCTGTTCGTCATAGCACAGTTATGCGAATGGTTCTACGGCCTTTGGCTTGTGGAATTAACTCAACGGGGCTCACTCTCCATGTGGTTATTCCCCCCTTTTTATATCAAAATGTAATGAAAAAAAAACCTAACATAGGTCTGTGTCCTTTCCTTGCCACGCAGCCAATGCAGGGATACTAGCATAGAGTTTTGAGGGACGAAAACACGTTTACTGAGATCAACTGTTACTAACTAGTCTGCTATTGTATATAGTCAATAATAAATTATAATAAAGACACCTCGCAAACAATCTTATTATTGAAACATTCTGGTGCCCGCATCAAGGCGAATCACACTACCATTTAACATGACGTTGTCCAATATAAGGGAAACAAGACTGGAAAACTCCTGAGCTTGGCCAATTCGCTTGGGGTATAATTGAAGATGCACAGCAGCTGCGTTGAATTCCTTAGGTAGAACTTGAGTCATTGGTGTATCAAATGCCCCTGGAGCTATGCCCATCACGCGAATGCCATAAGGTGCCAGTTCTCGAGCAAAGGGAAGGACCAGCCCCGCAATAGCAGCTGCAATGAGAAGACAAGATGTTATCTTCCTTCTGAACTAATGGTGTGCACTTTCAGTACCCTTACCTTTCGAAGTGCCGTACGCCAATATACAGCCATCCAATCCAGCTATGGACGTAACCATGATGATAACACCGCGCTCACCATCGTCCGTCATATGCTCTTGCTTGATGAGGATGTCCGCCACTTTCTGGGCAACATTGTATGCACCTAGAAAGTTGACATTGCTCACATACTTGAGTTGGTCGTAACTAGTTAGAGCGTTACCTGGGCCATATCCAGTAATGGATGGAGAAGCATCTAGGATACCGTGACAGAGGATAGCACCGGCCAAACGACCAAATTGTTTTATAGCCAAAGCTAAAGCTTGAGCAACTTCATCCTAGAAAATCTTTGTTAACATCGGGCAATATCAGCTCTAGTGGTACCTTATAAGCTACTTTACCTCTTGAGTCACGTCTACTTTTCCAGCGGCAAGCACTCGGTTTTCGCCAAGCTCTTGTGCAAGTCTCTTTGCGCCATCTTCATTCACGTCCAGAATCTACAAGCGGCATGTTAGAAACTCTCTAGCAAGTTGCCATGCAGTAAGATACTCACCACAGCGTTGCCTCCTTGTTCGACCAGTGTCTTGACTGTAGCTTCACCGAGTCCGCTGGCGCTAAGCAGACGAATTAACCAAAGCATACACTAGTCATGTCGCATATCTAGCATTACACTTACCCCCCTGTGACTATAAAAGTATTTCCAGAGATTTTCATGGTCTTGGTTTCTTATAAAGAGGAGCAGGGAGAGTAAAGAGTTAAAGAACTCGGATGGCAGATGGGAAATGCCCATTCCCTTTATAGATAATTTTTCCCTTTTGTTCACTCAAAAAGGCAACAGATAGAAAGGCATTTTGGCCAGTTCCGAGCACAAAAGTATTGCATAGTGAAGTAGCTGTTGAGTACTGTAAAGCATTCGAAAGTACATCCATGCATTCAAACGAGCAACTGATTTAGAAGCTTGTGCTATGATAATTCGCTATTTCATAGCTTTAGTATAGTCCTCATTGTTCGATTACTCGACAGTATACCGAATGTGACATCAATCTATCTATCGGCATATCATTCTCTCTCAAACAAATTGGAATCACACCGATGATCTCGGCAAATCATTTCATAAGAACTGCAGCGCTATCTATGTACATAAAGTATAAAAACACTAGGTGGTAGTCACAGGTACACGAAGGATGCTGGGGTTATTACCAATGTGCGAACATACAACTGTCGCCATTTCAACTAGTAGCATTGAAAACTCTCCAGAACAGGAGCCATAGAAAGCAAGAATACGAAGTAGGCATGAGTCTCAAGGATTCATATAACACTCTGCACCTATTCAAGCAAGATTTTCTTAGAGGCGATTTTACTATTCCATAGCACCAGAGCGTACTGTCTATCAACGGGAAACATTTCAATAGCTGTAAACCACGAGGCTGCAACCTTGCTTAGTTGTAACAATGTTGTAACTTCAGAAACAGAGACGTCCAGTGACGCCAATTGGGAACACAAAAATGCTCCATAAACTGCATGGACCGACTGTTGCATATATGGCTTATGGAAAGCTACATGTAAAAAAAAATTGAGCAACTACGTGTCACAGTATCACAATCTCCGGACTTCGTTCCAAACGGCCGCAAAAGGATCATATACTTGCAACTGTGTTTATCATAACAGAAACAATCACAGGTATCGATGTTAAAGTAAACAGTAAAAAATAGACGCACCCATTTCCGTGTGCCTACTACTTTAACTTTATACAATGGCCAAAAGTGAAGTTATTGTAAAAGATGCTTTTTGTTTGTTGTTTACAAGCATGATACCATATACACACACACACATAACCATGTACCACCTTAGGCATTTGAATAGACACCGGAGAGAACTGAAGATCCCGATGTCGCAATAACACTCTGAAGCTGAACTGATTTATGCAATGTACTGTTTATTTTTGGAGCTCAACTCAGCCCCCGTCATGAATACTTTGATCACTTTCTCAATAAGACTAGTTCTTCACTTTACACCTGAAGTCTAACGCCTGCATCAATTCGAATAAGACTGCCGTTGAGCATTGGTGTTTCAAAGATGAAAGCGACCAAGTCAGCAAACTCCAGAGGCTGACCCATTCTTCTAGGGAACATTTGCAGAAGAGAGTTGGCTGCGTCTTGGTTATCAGTTAGGACCTGTGTCATAGGAGTCTGGAAGACACCTGGTGCAATACCCATGACGCGGACTCCAAACGGTGCTACTTCACGAGCGAATGGAAGAATCATTCCAGCAACCGCAGCTTTAAATTGCCAAGGTTAGCATTTGCACTTATCCTCCGGTAGTCACTCTCATACAAAGTACTCACATTTTGTAGTTCCATATGATACGAGACTTCCATCCAAGCCCGCTATGGATGAGATCAGAATGATTGCACCGCGTTCACCATCTTCAGCCAAAGGCTCTTGCTTAATGAGAATTTCAGCTACTTTTTGAGCGACATTGTATACGCCAAGGAAGTTGATGCCGGCCACAAACTTCATCTGTTCATAGCTGGTGAGAGCGTTGCCAGGTCCGTAACCAGTTACGGACGGTGGAGCACCGAGAACACCATGGCATATGACTGCACCGGCCAAAGATCCAAACTGCTCTAAAGCCAACTCTAAAGCCTTCTTTACTGGTTCCTACAAAGCTATTTCAGTTAACGCCGTCATATAGCAAATACAGGGCTTATACGTTGGATAAATTATATACCTCTTCAGTAACATCCACTTTTCCAGGAGCGAGCACTCGGTCAGTACCGAGTTCTTGAGCAATCTTCTCAGCACCATCAACGTTGACATCGATAATCTGTGGAATAAATCGTTCAGTTTTACTCATGAGAGCTGATTTGTGTATGCAGAAATCCCTACCACTGCGTTGCCTCCCTCCTTCACAAGCTTTCTAACGGCAGCTTCGCCCAGTCCGCTAGCGCTGGTACGAAATAAAGTTAGCATTGTCGCTGTGCACACTTCACATGAAGTCATCCATATTTGCTTACCCTCCTGTTACGATAAAGGTATTTCCAGAGATCTTCATGTTGCTCGTTTTTCGTGTGATAAAGACAAGACAGGAAAAGGGTTCAAGATGCGAGGCGCCGCTGGGAATTTTCAGATTTCCTTTATGTTTTTGTGCACTGAAAATGGGCAACACAAGGACGGTGTTTTAGAGGCAAGCTGAGTGAAAGTGCATTCACATAAGCATCGTACAAGCGTGAAAAAATTTAAAGAACGAAGCAGTGAAGTGTAAGTAGCACGACAAACCTTGCTTGACAAAACATCATTGTGCGTTACTATGTCCAGAAGCTGCCATCGTTGTCTTTTGTATATTGTTGCAGTGACAAACCAAATAGCAGAATTCACAAAATTTCTTTTATAAACGAGTTCTAATGCAAAGACTGGCGGATAATGAAGCTGCAAAGAAAGCTGTGTGATACTTTGTGCCATGGCCAATGTAGGATTGTGATGAGCCGCACACTGCTGAGTTGATATTTTTCTTCCTTGATACGAAGAATACCGCATAAAACAGTGAGGTCGAAATGGGGAAGTCGGTAAGCAAGACGACAAAACCAGATGACATATTGTCATCAGAACCATATTCTGTGAACCTATTTCTTTAGAACAGCCTAAACAAAGATTTGCTTTATTCCACAGTATCACTGCTTTTGTAGATGAGGAATGTATTAGTATAACACAAAGATCGCACAGATCGAACGGTTGTACGAACTACTCGGCTCTCCGCAACGACCTTTTAAAGGAGTGGTAAACCATTTCAACAACCATGAACTGGATCAAATCTTCATTCGTTTTTTTAAAGCACTGCATATACGATACCAAAAACATCCTGATAAGTCCCACGTTGTCAGTAATCCCTATGGCTGCCTCTTCGTTGAATCGAGCGCTTTCAAATGAATATCAAGAAATGAAGCCTATTCGCGATTTTCACATAATGAAACCCTTTATAAATCAATATAGAAATTAAACACATTTGCTATAGAAATAGCATAAACCGCTATCGTAAATAATTCATAACATCCTTGGTATCAAATCAAGCTTTTTCTGCAGACAGTACCACTTCAGTGAAGTCTGACACCAGCATCGAGGCGGACTACGTGACCGTTAAGCATAGGATTCTCGACAATATGGGACACCATAAAGGCAAACTCTGAAGGGTCACCAGCTCTTCTTGGGAAACCAGGGGAATAGCCTGGAGCAACGAAGGCGTCGCCAAGCTGAGCTGTGGAAATTGCCATGGGAGTCATGAAGCCGCCTGGGGCAATGCCCATAACGCGAATGCCAAAAGGTGCCAGTTCACGAGCCATAGGAAGAATGAGTCCGGCAACACCAGCTACAAAGTTACCCCAAGTCAGATAAAGGCTCATATTGCTTAGCACACTCATCCCAACTTCACCTACCTTTTGCAACGCCATATGCCAAGAGGACTCCGTCCAATCCAGCAGATGAAGACACCATAACGATAACACCACGTTCAGCATCGTCGTTAACAGTCTCTTGCTTGATGATAATCTCAGAAACCTTCTGAGCCACAGTGTATACGCCAATGAAGTTGATGTTGTTCACAAACTTTACTTGCTGGACGCTAGTAAGTCCGTTGCTGGGTCCATATCCAGGAATGGATGTTGGGGCTCCAATAACGCCATGGCAGATGATAGCACCACCCAAAGTTCCAAAACGCTCGACTGCCAATGCTAGAGCTTGGTCAACTTGATCCTAAATCAAACTGGTTAGCTTGATTTTCACGGTACACCTAAATGATTATCCAGTCACATACCTCGTCGGTCACGTCGACTCGTCCAGGGGCGAGAACGCGGTCTTCACCGAGCTCCTCTGAAAGCTTCTTGGCATTTTCCGTATTGACATCAATGATCTACCGTAACATAAAGTCGGTCAGCATTTTGAGTGTAATCTAGCTCAGGTAGAAAAGCACTTACAACTGCGTTACCGCCTTGCTCGACGATCTTTCTTACGGTAGCTTCACCGAGTCCACTGGCACTACAATGTTTGTTCAGTATCGGTTTAAGTCCATACCCAAACGTGATTGGATTTGGAACTATCGCTTACCCTCCAGTGACGACAAAAGTGTTTCCTGAGAACTTCATGTTTTTGATTTTGTGTTTAAGTGAAAAAGACAGTTAAAGGTAGTGAGTTCCCATGGGAACTCTACTTTATACTTGTTACACGTACGCTCCATCAAAGTGGCATTATAAACAAGAAACTGATATAGGTTGGAGCACAAAATCACAGTTATTCAGACACAGAAACCCAAATGAACAGTGGGAGGAGGTAAGCCACACATTTTCCGAAGCGATCAAAGTGGCGTGAACATAGAAAATCGGTTGCTGTCGCCGAAGTGGAAAATACAGCTCAAAATGCTCGGCAATCACAGGAAAGCAGAACGGACTATTTTTCTCATTTGATCAAGTATCGTTCGAACCATACTATAGCTTTTTTTACGATGCCTGTATTGAAACATAGTAGAGACCTCAAAGAGGTACCTTTGCGGTGGTCGGATATTAGTAGGACCGACATTGTCAGGTGTTTAATGTGTGAAGAAGAATGTGGAGTTGCTGCCAGTGAATCCGGGAAAGCTGTACCGTCAACGCGTTGAACGGCTGGATATCTAGCTGCTCACATCTACTAGAGGGCTATATCACATCTGGAGGCATTGTGCACGTCTCACGCATCATCGGACTGAAAGTAATGTTGCAGAGGAACGCTCATGTACCGGTGTAGGAATGACGGTATCAGACAAATGCGCACTTTTGTGCTTTTTGGCACGTTTATCATCAGTTGTTCACTATTCTCGCAGATCAAAGTCGTAACGAAAGCTATACCACGATTTCAATGGAATCCATTTTAAGAGCCAAAGGCATAATGGACCCGGCGATACTAGCTAAAGCAACCGCGATTCAACAAGTGAGGTTATTTGTCACTGTAGGCATTACTCTTTTTCTTACGACAGACCTGTATTCTTCTCGACGTCTGGAAACTAGCTTTCGTCAAGCAAATATGGACTAAAGTACAGCATTAGACAAAAGTTCGCCATAACACAGGAGACTGACACTTATGTGTACGAAAACGATATACTAAGCTTTCAAAGCATTTATAGATCAACTTCCATACATATTAAATAAACGAGATATCTAATTGTAGTTATTCACTGACTACAAAAAAAACGCGATGTACTGGGCTAAAATATAACCCTTCTAATTTCAAACGACGCAAAAGAACATTGTTGCACTCTCCATATTTAATATGTAAGTCTGACACCAGCGTCAAGACGAAGGATGCTACCGTTAACCATGACGTTCTCCAAAACGTAGGAGACAGTATTAGCGAATTCAGCAGGTAATCCCAATCTCTTGGGAAACACATTGGGAATCAGCATGGATTGGTACTCCTCGGGCAAGTTGGTGGTCATGGGGGTGACGAAGTAACCTGGCGCAATTCCGGCGACACGAATACCGAAAGGTGCCCATTCACGAGCCAAAGGAAGAACGAGTCCAGCAACGGCAGCTATGAAACATATGATTTAGCGAATGGTCGACTTTAAGTCATCCGCACTAGATCTTCCCCTTACCTTTTGATGGACCATAAGCGGAAGTGCTACCATCCAAACCAGCGACGGAGGATACCATAACAATAATACCACGTTCACCCTCTTCGTTCAATGGCTCTTGCTTCATGATAATCTCAACAACCTTTTGGGCGACGCAGAACACGGCAAGATAGTTGATGTCGCTGACAAACTTCATTTGCTGGAAGCTAGTGAGAGCATTGTTGGGCCCGAATCCGGGAATAGATGGCACAGCGCCAGCAACACCGTGGCAGATGATAGCTCCAGCGATGGTTCCAAAGTGCTCAACAGCAAGTGCCAAAGCTTTCTCAACTTGGGCCTAAATAGAATATCGTTTAGTACATTGAATAACATACTCATTTAGATCCATGCTGACCCACCTCATCGGTCACGTTAACGCTTCCAGTAGCAAGAACACGATCTTCACCAAACTCTTCTGAGAGTTTCTTGGCTCCTTCCTCATTCAAATCAATAACCTTTGAAACAAAAGCATTAGCTTTTTTTCAGACTGATTCATTCATCATATCGTATACTTACAACTGCGTTGGCGCCTTGTCCAACGATCTTTCTAATGGTGCTTTCACCGAGACCGCTTGCACTAGAATAAACTTGTCAATCACAATGTCCCGGTCGCACTGGGGAGAAACTATGCTTTCACTTACCCTCCAGTGACGATAAAAGTATTTCCTGAAATCTTCATATTGCTTCTGAGATAGTTGTGAGTAAGAAAGAGATGTAAGATGCACCAGTCAGAAAATTCAAAACGCCATTTAAACTCTACTTTTTGTACCCTTAGTTAGGTTATACAAATCTCTCTTATGTGTACAGTCTGAGCACAAGCGCATAAAATTAGAATCGAGAATGTCGGCCATACTTGATCCGCATTTTCCATTCATTATCTCTAAATTCAACGCTATACGCCAGTTTTATTTCTTAGACAGCCTATGTAATACCACTCTCCTTTAGAAAGGACCGTACTATTGCAGACAGAAAATTTCTTTATAAAAACTTGGTGCAACATCGTGTGCGACACATTCAAGACAGGTCCGATGGATGCAACACACACATTGGAGCTTTGTGATCCGTTTGGCGTTAACAGTGAATATTCTCATGACAAGCAGGTAGATTGTCACTGGTACCATATAGCATTTAGTACTTGTCTTGAAACAGACCGAATTTTTTGGAGAAGCATAGCTTTGACCGAGATATAGTGAAATATGCGTTCGCCACAACCCATTTATGTCAGCTCATCGTATGATTCTGCTAGCGGAACTGCCGCTTCACTTATGCATTCCCATGTTCCTGTCCAATTTCTGCAGGCCATGACCGAGCTTATAACAGTCACTTTTCATGAGTCCTATACTTCGTTGCAAAATTAGCATGCAAAAGTACACCCATTTGCAAATATCTGTGCGTCAGTGTTAGAACGTTTACAATGTCCAAACAAGATGTGTAAATGTCATCTCCGTCTGAAAAATCACTTCGGCAACCCCGTATCTAGATAACTATCACTGCATACTGAAGTGTCTCAAAATAATGTTAAAACATCAGCCATCCTGAGGGGTTGCTTTTGTTATTAGAGGTATGGCCAGACGCTACAGAAGCCTTTTCTGTTGGCTAGTAGGTTGAGTTGGTGTCGTACATGTCCTGAGGTCTTCCAAAGCTTAAGCGTTGTGCCAATTCCTCAAGGAGCCAATTCGCGATACGCTGCTAGAATGGCCGCTTGCAACACAGCCATAACACATATATCAAAAAGCGTGGGAGAAGGGCATTCTCCCGTCCCTTTGCATACCAAGTACCTTTGAACGCCCCATAAGCAAGATATATTTCCTTAAAGTCACCTATAGAAGAGACGACATGACTGTACGAGCCGTACTTTCAATGATATTTGTTTCATATACAGAATGGACATTCATTATGCTTTAGTTCGTACATAAGAAAGAAGCATTATATATTGTGCCTGGGAGATCTATTATATAATATTTCTATTCTCCTACAAGTTTCCTGCGTGTACTCATGCCGGTGCGTAATCGGCGGAGCCAACGGCATGTTACTGCTGAAAGCAACTAAGATTTGAATAGCGACTCTAAGTCTTTCGGACCGCAAATATGCTGTTATAAATGCTAAACGCGTTTAGCTACCAACAAGTGGCTTGATATGGAGAATGATTCGAAAAAATATATAATCATTCTAGTAACCTATCAGCTAAAAAATACCCTAGAAACCGATTGCTCTTGCATTGAGGTTTGACAAGGGAAAGTCAAGTGTCGTTGTATACCCTACCATATCATGCATTTCGCAGAAGAAATTAATGTCTTTCAATGATGACATAACCGCCGCACGTGACATGTCGAGAAATCGACCGTCCCTGATGCAGCTCCGCCGACCGATATAGGGTACTGGCAAGCTGGCACAGAACTTGCTCTTCCTCTGCATATTTCATCATGGGTATGTCTATCCATCCATCCATACATGCATCGATTCATCCATAACTGACCTTTATTCTCGAACATCCATCCTACTACTCGCATCTATTCAGCTGTCGGAAAAAACAAGTAAGTTTTCACATTACAGGATGCATTTAATCCGAACATTCTCAATAATAGTTCTATTTTGCTAATTTTTTTCCTTACTTCATTTTCAAAGGCGTCTCAGCAAAGGCAAGAAGGGTTTGAAGAAGAAGGTGTAAGTATAGATATATGAAAACTTTTTATAATTACTGCAGCACCGTACGAAATATATACAACCAATCGATAAATCAGCTTGGTAGGAATGGACCAACCACACATTGCATGACATTTCCCGGTGCGATTCCATCAGCCACATAGAACAGCAGTAGCACAGCGAACCCTACGTCTTTTTCTACTGATTCGAAGCCTTGCTATGTCCACCAATCCACCTTTCAACCTACCCATCACCCCGTTAATCCTCATATTCCAACTATCAAAAATTTGCCATGCCCATCATACATTGTGCTAATGAATCGAACCCACAGCGTTGACCCCTTCACCCGTAAGGACTGGTATGACATCAAGGCTCCTTCCATGTTTGACGTTCGCCAGGTCGGCAAGACTCTTGTCAACCGTACCCAGGGTCTCAGTAAGTGTCACCTTGAAATTTTTTTTACAAGTCCCCCATTCATCTCACTTAACGTATAAAACTTTTTACCCTCCATTTAGAGAACGCCAACGACTACCTTAAGGGTCGTGTTCTCGAAGTCTCCCTCGGTGATCTCACCAAGGATGAGGACCGTGCTTTCCGCAAGATCAAGCTGAGAGTTGATGAAATCCAAGGCAAGAACTGCCTCACCAACTTCCACGGTATGGACTTCACCTCTGACAAGCTCCGCTCTCTCGTCAAGAAGTGGCAATCCCTCTTGGAGGCCTTCATTGATGTCAAGACCACCGACGGTTACCTCGTTCGTCTTTTCGTCATCGCCTTCACTGCTCGCCGCCGCAACCAGATCAAGAAGACCACCTATGCTCAGTCTTCCCAGATCCGTCAGATCCGCAAGAAGATGTTCGAGATCATGACCCAAGAGTCCGCCTCTTGCGACTTGAAGGAGTTGGTTTCCAAGTTGATCACCTCCTCATCTCCTAGCGCTCAGGACATCATTGGCCACCGCATTGAGAAGGCTTGCCAGGGTATCTTCCCCTTGCAAAACGTCTACGTCCGTAAGGTCAAGATTCTCAAGAGCCCCAAGTTCGATGTTCAATCTCTCCTTGCTCTTCACGGTGGTGATGCCGCTGGTGATGCTGATATTGGCACCAAGATCAAGAAGGAATTCGTCGAACCTGCCATCCAGGAGTCAGTGTAAAAAAACAAAATTCATAATTATCATACAGATGAAAATTAGCAAATAAAAGACGCTTGCATGCTTTTTCCGAGATACACATATTATTGATACTCCCTATTAGAAACTTCCATTTCTAAACGCATTTTGAATGGTATTCTACCAGGGTCATTGGAATTAATTGGCTAGTGCAGTTCTAACTTTTGGTCGGTGGGGACTTTGCCGATCAACCGAAGCAGAAAAATTACAATTAAGTTATACTTTATGCTCCTTATAATTAAAACTACGATTGCAAAGTACAATACCATATGTACCAAAAGTGTCATCCTCGACAGCATCCACTAATGGTACTGCGATAAGTTTAGATCGCTTTATCCACTTGATTCAAGGCACCATGGCTAAACGGTTCCTAAGAAAACTCAGATAGAAAACTTTGCAGATCTATTTTCTAAATTTATTATTCTTTGGCCCGAATGCAAAGCAAAGCAAAGTAACCTATATTCATAGATGGAAAAGCTGAAGAAGTAGTACAAAAACATGTATGGAAGGTATTCCATTTCCATGGTGCTTATCAATATGTAAAGTAATGCAGTAAGGTGTTTCCGATCCTATTCTAGGACACTTCAAGGCAGGCTGGCTCTTGAAGTTTGCTGACGTACCAATAGGCTGCTGAGTGATCCCGAAAAATGATTTTCATTGCCAAGACATAAGAGTGGGAGTAACGCGCTAATCAGCATCAAAGCCTTTGACATGCAAATTAAACGTAACTCCTATTTTACCAAATTCACTCATGAATGTATGCTACGAAGATAAAGCGGACTTAACAACATTCATAGGAATAAAGCGAATTACCATGAGTCGAACTATTAGAAGACAAGATGCAAGATTCCTTGGACAGCAGGTGCATTAAGAAAAATGACTTGCGAACACGTCATGCCCTTGCTGCACTGATTGATCCCTCAATTCTGGTCACCGGCCACTATTCGTACGATAAACGTCCATATTGCAATTTGGTCACGTCTTTATGAAATGTTTAGAAAATGTAGAAAGTAACATTCTTTCCATATAGCCATTCGAAGCCTTTTCGTTGAACGCATGTACGGGATTACATGGCATCGGCGTAATCTATTTCATGATGGTGTACATACACTTATTCTAGATTCAAGATAAGGTATCGCAAATCAGTGACTGACAAAAACACCACCATTTCCGATATATGATATGATAGTACCTTCCGTTGGTTTGATGACCAAACATAATTAGCTTCGAGGCCCATGCTGAATTGACAGGTTACCGGGTCCTGTTATAAATCAAAACCAGTTAGGTGAGACCTGCCCTTAGATCGATTGGATCAAATGGTACCTTGCATCATAACTTTGAGAAAAAGATTACGCTATCATCTCCATCCGTCTTTTTTTAGGCCCAAGGTCATCCACCTTGCTATGCACCTGGAACTAATTAGAGTCTATAGAATACTGCGATCTATCAGTAAAAAAAAATTCACAGTCCAACGTACTTGAATTTAAACAGTTCCCTGTCTGGTGTCATCGCCTAATTACTTTCCCTTTTAACATTACATTGGATTCAACCCAACACAACCCTTCATTCTTTTTTTCTTCTTGCCGTTTTGCCAAGAACCACAGGATCAACTTGACTCCTAACTCATCTATTGATATAAAAAGCTCTCTATTGCCTCTCCTGTCATTCACTATTGCAACCAATCTGGATATGCATTTACAAATCAATACCTCCAACTCAACCGAACATATGGTGCTGTCCTCAACGGAAAATAGTACAAATAATTCAACTACATGCTCACCCAATGTGTCAAGGAAAAATAGTTTGGCCACCATAAGTTGCAATTCTCCCGACAAGGCATATATCAAGCCAGAGTTTGGGCAATATCTTTCGGTGAAGGACATGATGGTCGACAAAGGAGGAACCACTGATAGCGATGAAGATACTCTGGCAGACGAGTCCGCAATGCCAAATGTGGAGAAAAATGAAGAAACAGAACCTTACTGCATATTCTCCAAGCGAAAGAAGTGGGCTATCGTCATGATGGCAGCTGTAGCCACCTTTATTTCTCCACTTACAGCAAATATATTTTTGCCCGCCATGAATTCCATGCAAGAAGTAGGTCTATATCTAGATACCAAAATGCCAATTCATTCATTGCTAACAATTTTTTTATTTCTGAATTTTCTAGTCACTTAATGTGTCGATTACGGAAATGTAAGTAATCTCTTTGATTGTTTATTACCATGTCAACCGTTTTAAAATGATTATAACCGGAAAATTTCCTGTTTCAGAAAACTCGGTGTCACAGTCTACATGATTTTTCAGGTATGGATGTGCCTGTCACCGTCAACTGAGCTTGGTCCATTTTTGATTCTCACTATTTTTTAGGCCATCTCCCCTTCGTTTTGGGGTGCACTCTCTGATGTCTGGGGACGTCGTCCGGTTTATCTTAGTACTATGCTTGTCTACATAGGTGCGTGTGTAGGATTGGCCATGACGCAATCATACCCGGTACTACTGGTTTGGCGTATGATTCAAGCTTTTGGTTCAAGTTCCGTTGTCGCCATAGGTGCAGGTACCATAGGTAAGGGTAGACCTGTTTATATTTGCGCCACGTTTGTGGTTTTTTCCGTCGCCACGCTTTCAGCAAAATTACGGAGAAACGCCTCTTTACCATATTTTATGATACGCCACGATTGAACTTCATAATACCATAGCCAGAAGGCTCACCATGCGTTTCAGAACCTTCTTTCTAATGCTTAAATTATTTTCATCGATTTTTAGCCGATATCTGTACTCCATATGAGCGTGGAGGTTACATGGGTTATTATTCCCTTGGCACTACTAGTGGGCCTGTATTAGGTAATATATCCAGTCATGTTGTTGATAATTACTTGTCACGCTGTGTCAAACAAGTTAATCCCGTTTGTTACAGGTCCTGTCATCGGTGGCATTATCTCACAGGCTCTGGGCTGGCGTTGGATCTTCTGGGTTTTAGCAATGTTAGGAGGTGCCTTAGTTACCGTCCTTTTTTTGTTCCTCAACGAAACCCTTCGTTCTCTAGTTGGAAATGGCAGCGGATATGCCAATCCTACACCTTTCCAATGGTTGAAGCGCAGAAGGGACGGAAGAAGAAGTGGTCCACAAGAACATGCTCAAGTCCGACTTCCTGAAGCAAAGCGAAAATCCCTCAATCCTTTCCAAAGTCTATTGTATTTGCGCGAAAAAGACGTAGCAATTCTTGTCTTGTATTACGCTTTCCAGTACGGCGGAATGTACTGTTTTACAACTAGCGTGCCAGTTATTTTCTCGAAAATTTACGGACTCAACGACATGCAAATCGGATTGACTTATCTTGCTAACGGATTTGGATGCGTTTTTGGCTCTGTTGTGCAGGGAAAACTTTTGGATCGTAATTTCCGAACAATCGCCATCAAGCATGGCATGGATCCTGCTAAACTTAAGGGTGGGAACCTAACACCAGAATTTCCTCTGGAGTACGCAAGGTTACGGCTTGCCTGGATTCACGCTTTGGTATTTAATAGTAAGTACAAGTTGACTGAGATATCAGCCGTTTGAACATTGCTTAACGCACATCAAATTCGCAGTTATTTTAGTGTTATATGGCTGGTGCCTGTATATCAAGGCTCATCTGGCAATTGTTCTTGTTTTACACTTTATTCGTAAGTTGGCTCAATTGTTAGTGTTCTGCCATGATTCCTTCTCATTCAATTAATTTACAGTTGGAGTAACTGGTGTCGCCAATACCAACTCTATACAAACCCTGATGGTTGACATGTTTCCTGGTCGTTCTGCTTCCATCATGGCTAGTAACAATTTGGTCCGCTGTCTCTTTGGAGCTGGTGCCACAGTGCTGATCGATCCGGCACTAGAGACTCTTGGTGTTGGTTGGGTAAGTGCATAGTTGTCTCATAACTGGGAAAATGTTCTATACAGCTATATTGACATGAAAATTTTAAGGGATTTACTGTTGTATCTTTGGCACTGCTGCCTAGTCGTCTTCTGGTCTTGCCCTTGCTGAAGTGGGGTCCAACTTGGCGACAGCAGCGAATAGAAAAATGGCAGGCAGAAGCTGCCACAAATGGCAATTGAGTGCTTTTTTTATTCATCCCTTGTATAGATGTGTCATGTATAGCTTAGAAGTATCGTATTTTATCGCATTCCCTACAATCCATTCCCTACACTGGTTTCCTTCAGTTTATAAATAAATCCAAAGTTTCATGTAAAAATTTTAAGCTTGTCCATGCCACTGTTAGGTGAGCGGCTGCCAGAAAATTTCAAATTGATGACGTCTACTCGGGGCGTCGCTACCAAAATAACCTTGCAAGGCAAGCAAGCTTCCACTCATTCAATACAGAAATGGCTCCACGTATTCCTTCATCGCTCCTCAGCAGCCGTTTGTTGCTGACTCGAGTAGCAGCAACTCCTGCCTCTGTCACAGCATCTCGCAACCAATCTACTGTCTCTACTGGAAAAGTTGTTGAAGATCCTCAAATTGGAGATTATCCCAACCTTCCTCACCTCAGCAACCAAATCCGATCACCCTTCGGATGGGACGATAACCAAGATAGAAGAAACTTTGGAGAACCTGTAAGTGTTTACCCAAGTGATGCAGTTGATGTGGAAAACGACAACCTTCGACCGTTGTAGAGACTTGTTTCGAGATTGCGAAGAACAACTATAATATGCTCGTCAGACGTCAAATGCGCGGTAAATTGCACCAAAAGGACAGATGGATAATTTATGAGATCGAATGATTACCTATCAGCTCAGCCGTTTATACATTGAATATTCTGTCGACAGAATGCATATGCAAACAACAGCAGCAATGACGCCAAGATCATCAGGCTTTGCGTTTTTGACACAAATGCACGCCAGCGTGACTCCCTTGTATGTTATCATTCGCTAATATAATGGTTATCTCCTCAGCTGAACGAACAGGACGAAGTTCTCGGTGTCTGGGCTCCAGATTTGCACACATACAGCCCATACAAGGCACTCGCACAATTCGGTGCCTTCATTGGCGTTATTTCAGCATTCTCATATCTGGTCTATAAGACATACCCTGAAAAGACCGCCGTAAGTAGTTCGATTTGAACGGGGCATATAGGCAGTTTTCATACTTCTGGACTGGCTGCAAGCTAGAACCAAAAGTGGCAATACAAAAGTTCCCGTGATACAGCTGAATCGAATACTTATATCTGATAACGTTTTTTGTTTGCTCTATAGATTCCTCGTACCTATCCTTATGGAGGATTGAAGCAAGAACTTGGTGCTCGCGAAGGGGATATCAAGGAACGTGGTGTAAGTAAACAAATCACTGGCCTTTGGATGGAAGGGAATTCCAGATTTTTCAAGTTGTCCTCATACGCCATTTTTTATTAATTTAATATCTTATTCTTTTTAAAGGCTCGCACTGAGGAATAGAGAGGACGAAATTCTAGAGAGTTGTTATTGAAAAACTACCATTAAAATCAAACAATTATACAATTTTCTTTGAGTATTTCTAGGTGGGGTCATGAAATAAATTAAATGTCTGGATGGGACTCGCGTTAGACAATATCTGCCGGGCTTAAAAAAAGGCAAGGGAGACGTTCTGTGGAATATTCCATACGAACCAGATACACATAGGGACATTTTCCTTCCGCTTTCCTGTCTTTCGTTTTTCTTCCTTCACCATTACAAATGAAAATCATTCCCATCCAGGTGTTGGAAGACAATTATTCCTACATTTGCATTGACGACAAGACGAAAGAGGCTGCTGTCATTGACCCTGTGGAACCAATCAAGATTTTGAATGTGCTGAGCCAGACTGGTGCAAAGCTTTCCAGGTAAATAATTCAAATATACGGCCGCAGTTAATAATGGCGATACTATTTTAGCCATGCTATTTAGTTATAGTGCGCAGCCAGTATTTCTGTAACTTCGATCTGTCAATTGTTTATGGTCGATTAACTTTTTTCCGGTATTTCTATTGTTTTGCTAGTGTTTTCATCACACATCACCACTATGACCACTCTGGAGGAAACATAGAACTAGTTGGTATGAATCACAAAGTATTGTTCATCTGGAGTATCTATTCATGCTAAAAAAAATGCCGTCAATCCAATTGTAGCCAAAAAGCCAGGCTTAGCAGTATATGGCGCAGACGCTAGAATTCCGGAAATCAATTATGTCTGCAAAGACCAAGAAGAGTTCAAGCTTGGCAATCTTCAAGTTACCCCGCTTCACACGCCTTGCCACACTAAAGGGCACGTTTGCTATAGTGTCGTCGATCCTACTACGGGAGAAAAGGCTGTTTTTACTGGAGAGTGAGTGGTTCTTGAGAAAGAGTATGAATATTTTGGAATTGTGTCCATTAACACATACATTGCTTCCAACAGCACCCTATTCATCGGTGGAGTTGGGCGCTTCCTAGAAGGAGATGCCCGTGACATGTATCGAATTCTCTTTCACGTTATTTCGAAACTGCCTGATGATACTTGGATCTACTGTGGACATGAATATACGAAGACAAACCTTAAATTTGCCCTCACAGTGGATCCCAACAATGAGGCGCTACTTTCAAAATGGGCCTGGTGCCAAGATAAAGCAGTGACAGTGCCATCGACTCTTGGGCAAGAAAAAATGTACAATCCATTCTTGCGGGTCAATGAGAATAGCTTGAAGATGGCGATTGGAAAATCAGACCCAGTTGAAGTTTTACATTCACTCAGGGAAATGCGAAATTCTTTTCGATAAGTGAATTCCAGCATACCGTGTCGAGCACTTCATTTTCCATTACACACACTTAACATCCTCAACCGCAACACCTCATTTTCAAAGCTATTAATAAATAATGTACCCAGTGCACTCAGTGTTAGATAGCAATGGTATTCTGTCGTAAACATCCTTCAATCGAATGCACGCTTTAATTCAATGTTTCAAAGCGATCATTTCTCACATGTGAACGCCAAGGAAAGAGATTAAAGCAAACTGCTCACTTTATCTTCGCAATTGCATCATTGTATAATTGATTTCCTCTCCACATGCAGGATAATATGATGAAACAAAAGACCAAATCATGGTAGGATCCTACCATAACAATAGCTACCATCTACTTTGTTCCGTGCGTTACCGCAGCATTTTGTGGAATGCTCCAGGAAATCGGCCTATATCGTGGCCGATAATGTTAGTTTTTCGAAGATTATATATTTTTTATCAAGTTCAAAATCTTCTTGTAAAACTTGCCGTTCATGTTTCACTTTTTTTTTTTACCCATGGGAGCGTGACAAAAGAGAGAAACTGTGTACAATTTTGTTCATCAGTACTTTTCTTTCACTCAATCGTTTTTGTTTTGTCAAAATACCTTCTTAATGGCTGAGAAAAGAACAATTTGTGGCTGTATATCACTTCGATGGTCCGCTATTCTGGCAGAACTGGTCATAATGGTATGTGTCATATATACGTAGCATTCTCCAATGAGACACTCTTCTAATGAATCCATGTAGACCATCAGCATAGTCGTACTCGTATTGAGTGGTCTTTACAGCACAGGTGCGTAGGGCATTTGAATACCTTTCAGATGTATCAAAATTAACAAACAGATACTTCCAGCCATTCTATTAAACTCGACATTGACAACATACGTTATACACCTGTGCGTCTACGCCCCTATAATAGCTATGACCTCGATAGGGATTGCAACCATTGGGCAGGTTAGTGACGTTTATGCGCAGACATTATATGGCTCTCATATTGAAAGGTGATTGCTTCACAGAGGGATGGACGTGGATTGGCAAAAACTCTTAAATGGCTTTATATCAATATCTTCATTATCATTATCGTCGAAATTATAAGTATCATCTTCCTAGCCACCACCAGGAAGAGTGCCATCATTACGGAATGCCAGTACAAACATATGGAACAACTAACCACTCTGGACTACCTGACGAATTCTGTTAATGCTGCACTTGAAGTTCAGGCCGGCTGCTACCGATATTGGACCAATATAATCCTGGTATATACAGCAGGCTTCCTTTCATCCTTACTTATCATGGTATGCTTCGTTTACTTGTTATTACCTGTACATTTCGTTAGGTTTGTAACGTCTAACGGAAACTTGTAGGTTGTTTGCCTCTTTGTTTTGCGCATGTATCTTAACGAACTACAAGACTTCAATGCAGATTACGTAAGTGGCATAAATCAGACTATGCAAGACGTCGAAGAAGAGTACAAACCTATGGTGCCCGATTTCAAATACCGATTTTATAAGCAAGACCCCACTGAAGATACAAATCGTGATCTGTACGATAATCGGTCAGCCTTATACTCTAAGATCTATCAGAAGAACGTGCTCAGAAAAGATCATATGAAGCAATCACTAGCAGCACTGCATCCACCTGAGTACACACCTCAACCTAATATCAAATCCCCAACTTTGGAAAGGATGCAATACAGCCAGTTTAAAGAGCATGGTGCTAGTCATGTTCCTCTTGAAAGAGAAGGCATGAATAACTCAGCAGGAGAACCGTTGCCATCTAATCCATCAGACCCGCCTGCTGATCCATCAGACCCACTTGTTGATACATCAGATGTGCCTGCTGATCAAACAGACTCAACTGAGCCAGAGAACGACAGACTGTTAGGGAGATGAGTTTACATAGCATCAAAGCTATTGATTGATGTTGACCAAGAACATTAGCTATACAGTTAGCATAGTAAAGGCGAAAAAATGTATAAATTTGCATAAAGAATTTTTGAATGAAGGGTTTATTCACATACTTGGTTAAAAGTGATAACAATGGGTGCATGTTTTTCATAATAACATGATCATCTTTGTTAGAACATATTTTAATGATCCTCTCCCAGAGCAATGTAGCCACCACGTCTCTTCTGGTACCACTTCCAGGCAAAGAATGCAATGACTGCTAGTAGGATCAAACCTAAGATCGCTCCTAACACTATCAGTAGGATCTGCCACCACTTGAGACCCTTGTGAGGTGACAAGGTAGGCTCATCCTTGGGAATTAACACTTCTTCCAATTGGATAACACCACCACCAGATGTGGTTTGGCCATATCCCAGTACTCTGCTGCTGCTGCCATCACCTCCAGGTGATCCCTTGACATCAAGTACGTAATGGCTTTCAGAAACCTGTCGAACACCAATCTTGTCGTCGTCAGAGAGTAAGGTGGGGTACTCGCGATCATCGCCAAGAAGTGAATCTGAGTTTCCTTTCTTGATGGGTGATTTCAAGATATGCAAGCGAGCTACACGTTGGAGTCTTTCATGATCAGTCAAAAGCGCAGTCAAGTTGATGCGTGACCATGCTCTGTCAGTGGGTGCCAAGATAGTATAGTCTCTGTCGTCTTCCAAAAGGTCACTGAGGTCGGCTTGCTGCATGATAGCCATAAAAGTACTGGATTCGACTCCCTTGAGGATATCAGTCACTGAGATTTGGATGTTGTGAGGCAGCTCAACTCGGTCAATCTTATGCATAACACCATTGGATACAAGGGTATCGGCCTCGAAAACTTTTGCGATGGTAGACCGGTCACTTCCATCCTTGGCTCCAATACCTCGTAACAATATTTCACCATCTTCGGTCTTGTTGACTGTTATGTCAGCTCCAGCCAAAGTCTGAGCATTGACAGCGCCTACTCTCATGTAATCGGTATAAAAGATTTCCTTAGTGGCATGGAACGTTAGCAGAGTTTGCAACTTCTTCTTGCTCTGCTCTTCCGGCAACAATAGATACTTGGTTACCAGGCCCAGTCGCTCAAAGGCTGCATTTGAAGGTGCAAATAGAGTGATTCCTTTGGCATTATTGATGATATCTCGAGAACCGGTGGCGTAAATGGTAGCAACAAGGGTTGAGAGATCCAAATCAAGAGGTAAAGTGGAAATGATATCCTCAGGCAACTTCAGTGATCTTGATAGTAAGTAAACTACGTTGTCACCAGATTTGGCTGAAGGATACGGTGGTTAGCACTCATATGTAAGTTAAAAAAAAAATTGTCAGCCAGGAATTGGTTTGTAACACATACCTGGCTCAGTGGCCACGCCAGATCTTCCAAATGTGATGGATTTGTGATCATCGGCATTGAGACGACTGTTCTCCACATAAACCTTTAGGCGCTGCTTTCGACCATCCAATTCGTCGCTCCTGGACTCTGTCTTCAACAACTGACCATCGGTAAAATTGTCTGGCATCCATTGACCCTTCAGGATGTGATAGCTAAGCCAATTCTTCAAGTACTTTCTAGGTACTTCATCGAGATCCAGAGCTTCGTTGAGTGGAGCAAGAATGGTGTATGCATTGTCACTGTCTTCCAAATAATGTCCCAAACCAGCCTCGTCCAGTAGCGAAACGAACTTGGTAGCATTCATGCCGATTAAATGCTTGCGCAAATTAAATTTAATAGCCTTAGGGATAATCAGATCTTCGATTTCGTGGAAAACACCTTCAAAAAGGAATTATTAAAGAGCATTAAAAGTGATATCTTGGCTTCTCAATTACTTACCATTCGCAGCTATCGTATCTTTAGAAGTTAGGCGCACTCCATCAACATAAATCTCATTTTCGTCCTTGACATCAAGCAGAATTTTTTCGCCTTGAATGGAATCGAGTGAGCCTTTACCTTTTGAGAACTGCTTTGCATAAAATGCACCGTCGTGAATATGTCTTTCGACGATCGATGTTAGATCTTCTCTACCTTCATGAGAAAGCAGGTATGATTTTTCGATGGAAGTGAAGTTTGATAAAATATCGCCTGTAGGGGCAAAAACGGTGAAGGGACGAGGTTCAGATAGTAGATCTGAAACCTTTGATTTTTGAACCAAGTCACTGAAGTCACGCAAGTCATCGATCTTGCTCAAGGAATCGGCTGTTGGACATATCGGTAAATTGGCTTTCTACTTTGAGTGGGTACATAATCTCCGACACTTACTAAGGGTTCTTGGCAATGGCATGAGTTTGTCAATAGCATGAATGACACCGTTGGCAGCCTTGAAGTCGAAATCCGTGATTTTGGCTTCACCGACGTAGATATCTCCTTTCTTGCCTTCTTGAGTGACTCGAATACGTTGTCCTTCGTCGCCGCTGCCAAGATATTCATCTCGGATATACAACGACTCGACAATTTGGCCGTTGAAGAAGTCTTTGCCTGTAATCTGGTCTCTACCCAAATGGTACAGTATTTGCTCTTTTGTGATGGAATCCTTGTTATCCTTGAAAAAATCCTTGAAAGCATCATTGGTAGGCGCAAAAACGGTAGCCTTTTGGAGGTCGTCTATTTCCGACGCTAGGCCCGTGCGTCGTACATGGCCAAGAAACTCTTTAAAGCGAGAGTCACCAGCCAAAACGTCAATGATCGTTTTTAGAGCGAAGACAGGAAGTATCTCCACCAGAAGAGCCAATATCAATAAAATCTTCATTGTTAGTTGAACAAGAGTGCCATATTTCCGCATTTCCCCCTTTTGAAATGTCTTCGCGGTGTGTTTGGTGCGGGTCCAATGAAACAGTCACCGATGAGCAGACAACGACATCATTGATGTTCAAGCGCCGAGCTGGCTGGCCAGGCCACGCCTATTGGCGTCTCACAATTGTTCCCTGTTTTAACGCCTGCACTTGGAAGATTCCTTGAGAACCGTGGGAATGAATACCGCTGTTATAATAACATCTCACATTCGATGGTATCCGTACAACTTAGGCATAGCCGTAGCAAGTACGACCTGTTGCCTTTGACGAAATATACTTTCCCACAAGACGCACAGGATCAGAATTCAATCTTCGCACAGTCGGCTTGTAGGAATGTATAGCAAAACAAGCATTCGTTGGATGGGGTGTTGAAAGATGGTGTTATTTGGCATGTTACAAATTGGGGCCAAAGACATCGCCCAATCGAATTTTTCTTATTGTTACGTTCTGATACTGTCACTCATCAACAAAATTTTCTGGCGTAAATAGAACTTTTTACAAATTTTCGTCGTGGGTCTATGGAGACACTGACCGAATAAGCTTGCCTATGCAGCGCGTGGTCTGGTGTTCAGCAATCGCATAGATTCTGACTGTTCGACCCGACTCTTTTTTTTTTTCGTATCCACCAAACTGGTTGAAATATTCGTTTGCGAACTTTCACTGAACGTGGCGTCTTGTTGGACGTGGAAGGTGTTGTTGTCTTCAATCAGGCGATTTGTTTTTATGGAGCGTCTGCTTTCAAAAATAATGCTGCAGCAACATTCCCATCCATTTATCACTCATATATGCCTCCGTGCGCTCCGCAGAAATATGGTCTCCCTGATCATTTATTGAGTATTTCATAACTTCTGAAGCTCATTATTGACTAGCAATTTGCCGGTCAGCTCTATTACTAGATGATTTACATTCTCCTTTTATTCGATAAAGTCTTTCTGTGTCCAATTCTCTTTTGTAACGATTTGGCGTATGGACTTTTTGTCCATTCTTGATTAAGCTGTGAGTACGAGTATAGGATTAAAATGGTAACCTTATATCCTAGTGCTTGGCCACAAAAGATTTTACAGATTTCCGCTATTTTGCCTCGTACGAGAAGGAGTATTGCTAGATGTTGAGTCAAATACAGGCGCCACGACGAACCCATCTTACCGTTATTACATCCTTTAATACTAGTAAGCGTATCCCACTGACGTATCATGCATCGGAAAATGCTTGTTTTATCTATGTCTCACCTCTGCTTCCAATTAAGAGATTGTTGACTGTCTATTGAGTGTTACTTGTGAGAAGGTGTGCAGCTCAATAGTAAATTTCATCTAACTTTGGAAAGGCAAATGTACCGACTTGTATAATGGTCGTCTTCCTTTTGTGGTACATATATTCATAAAATGTTGGCTCAACTCAACATCAGTTCAAGTGGCTTTGACTGCAAAGAAGCCTCCCATTGAACTACCACTGTAATTTACGATTTCCTCTATATTTTCATAGCATAAATCACGACCAAAAATTCACTCGTTCGGATGCAATTTTTCAGTCCCCAAAATTACCAAAAATGAATGCTCCGCACCAGGATCGAACTGGTGACCTTCAGATTATGAGACTGACGCGCTGCCAACTGCGCTAGCGAAGCTTGCTTCGCGAACGGGATTGGTAAAGTATAAACATTCAACAATTAAAATGTGATTATTCAGAGGAAGGATCATCGTACAATGAGCAAAGGTGCAGCAATAGCATTGTACAGAAATTGGGTTTTGATCAGTCATGTACGGAAAAGTTTAGTGGTTGGATGAATTAGGTGAACATGGTACTATCGTTGAAGTATATAGCCACCAACTTAGCTCTTGAACAGATTAACAAACAGACTGATAGACCTAGTTATAACTAAAGATTACTTATAAGAAGCATATTTTGAAATAAGTATACTGAAATTACTGGAGAAATTTGAATTATTACTTTGAAATGGATATTAGCGGAAGGCGTTGTGGCACTATTATGAATGTATTTTCTTAACAAAGTATGCCATAAACCTGCAGCTAGAACAGCCCGCCCTTTTCGGTATGCAATTTGATACAAATGATAATCAACGCTATCTATGTTTTCAGTGGGAGCAAGTGATATAAAGCACAGCTACGAGGTTACATATCACATCTGCTTTTCGCTTTGATATAGTAACTCCATTTGGCAATCTGGTCATGTATACGCCCGCCGTTTATGTTACATATAGCTGGTTTTTCATGCATGTATCTTAACTCTAAGTGTTGGCCTGTTTCGATTTACATTTTTATGCATTTATATGATCAAGTTGAAGGCATTGGCTTGTAGCGAGCAAAAGAGTTGTGGTGCTAGGCCGCAGCAAACAAATTGCATTATATGTTTACAAGGTATTCATTGTACATGTAACAAAATATAGGTGAAGTTGTCAATTACACGAGTGCCATTGTACTTGAAGGACAGGTAGCTCAGTTGAGCTTATTCGCTCTAGAATCTTCCGTGTTGACAGGCTTATATCCTCTAAAAGTTGACTCTGCTTCCTCATCCAGCTCATATTCGTCATCAAAACCTCCAGATGTTC
This sequence comes from Umbelopsis ramanniana AG, assembly GCF_025399195.1. Classification (NCBI taxonomy): domain Eukaryota; kingdom Fungi; phylum Mucoromycota; class Umbelopsidomycetes; order Umbelopsidales; family Umbelopsidaceae; genus Umbelopsis; species Umbelopsis ramanniana. Next base: position 491,291 of record NW_026252090.1, on the reverse strand, counting down.
GATCGAAAGACACTGGTACAGCCTTCAAACCTCTCGATTTGATAGAATGGTAGTATGATGTGAGAACAAACCCAAAGTATACCTGTAACAAGAGAGTTTGAATTTGGTTCATTCTGCCTTGGGAGGGAGCCACACAAGGTTTTTGACTTACGTGCACTAGCCATAATGTTACAAGGATGGCGATACTGACGGCACTTTCCATGGCGAAACTTTTTTCGTGTTCCTCTTCGCTAATCTGATCCTCGGCAGACTCTGGAAGACTGTGGTCGGTGAAAACAAACCATCGAACAGAGAATAACGCAGTCAAAACAGCGTTTGAAATAAGGTCTGCCCAGTAAAAGATGGTATATCTACGAAGAGCAACGATGGAGTCCTGTGCATAAGTTGCGGTTAACGTCATGTCTGTTCAACCCGTTCCTTAACGATGCATACCGATTTAATAGCATAGCCACCATAAGCGAAAGCGGCAATGGCGAATAGAGAGTAAATATACGAAATGAACGCAAGAGGGTCTTGGAAATCCATAGATATAAACCCGTATATACCGCTTAGTTTGTTAAGCTGAAATGTGCATGAAATTAGGGAAGGTAGTATTCAAGCTTTAAGGTCGAAAGGCACCTACCATGCCAAAGACGGTTATAATTATGGCGGCTGATGTTGGTATCGGATGAAGATGACGCTAGTGAGTTGCTATTTCGCAGAAACATTGATCAAACTTATACTTGAACATACCATGATAGAGAGGTACGCAACCAAAGCAGTTTCGCGGCCGAAATAAAGGCATTGTGCTGAAAATGAA
>NW_026252090.1:458778-490392 GCF_025399195.1 Umbelopsis ramanniana AG | reverse complement strand
TGAATTGTCTTGTATATATATTTAAAATAATAAAAGAAGTTTGTATTATAATGTAAATGAAGACCAATATTTACAATTGTTTGCAAGTGCATTGATTAAGAAGATGTCGTTTAGATTACTGTATGACTTATTGTATTATCCTACAGACGAGTGAACTTCTCGTGAGGTTAAAAACTGCTTTTTATTCTATTAATCAACTGCTCTATTTATACTTGTTGATTCGTGACTTATTATATAAAAATGTAAAAGAAATCTAATTTTAAGAGGATATTCAATGTGACTTCGCTGGTAAAGAAGTCCCCTTGAACCGGCGTTCGGTTGAACTGTCATTTTGTATTTTAAGCGACGACAAAGACATAAATGAAAAAAAAAAAAAAAAGAGAAACGAAAAAATATGCTTCGCAGCAGGATCGAACTGGTGTACTTCAGTCCATAAAAAACCGGAGAAAGAAAAATATAAAATGCTCCGCACCAGGATCGAACTGGTGACCTTCAGATTATGAGACTGACGCGCTGCCAACTGCGCTAGCGAAGCTTGTTCCTGGATGAAGACCATAAAATAATATACGTCTTTAATTGCTATATGATGATATTGATTTCAAATTAGATATTCTTTCTTGAGTTTTTGTAAAGTCAACTTAATATTCCAATAGAGCTTCTTGTTTTTTTAGATTGACACAATCTACTATTTTAGCATGTCGAAATTATTTCATACATATTCTGAAACTTTTAACTCTGACATTTCTCAACCGGAGAGTTAAGGCCACGCCACATTGATCATTGTACTGCCTGTACTTAGCTTGTGTCTACATAACAGAAAACATGATCGAACTTTAGATTTATAAAAAAAAAAATTATTAGCATATCGGGTATATTTCTTGTTTCCGGCAGCTGCTGAAAGGCTGTTTAAGGAGTACTGTTGTTCGGTACCAAACACCGCCCACAGGGTTTTTTCTGGCGTGTTTTATATTTTTTAAGTAATAAAAGAAAAATTATTCTTTGACCGAAGTGCATGTTATTTCGGAGTCTCGGTTTTTTCTCTCAGCTATTCAAAAATTGTCGCTCAAAGTAGGTAAGGCATAATAGATCAGAGCATAGATCCAGAGATAGACTTGCCAAACTAACATGTAGCTATTTCGTGAGTATGAGTATACTGGAGTAGTCCATCCGACTGCAATTTTCCCTTTTGTGCCTATGTTAGCATCAGTTTTATGTTTAGACTTAATTTTATTGCTGTTACTAGAATATAAGTGTTTGCATTCCTCGCGTGGACATTGTCCAAATTACCATAGTCACCTTTCCAATTTATCGAATAACGGTCTGAGTAGGGCTGGGGCGGTAGGAACCAGGATTTATACCGTAACTTCCAGGAAATAAAGCCTTTACTCTGCCCAGTTTCTCTCCTTGAAACAATTACTCTGACATCGTACCTCCTGCGCTCATACAACCTGGAATTCGACCATAGATGGCAAGAGCTCAGTCGTTGTTTCTCATACTCAGCTTGATAAGCCAATGCTTTGCATGGACTGCGCTAATTCCAGTATCTAACTCATCCAGCTATATATTTTTGAAGCAAATGAAAGTGTTTCCGAATGTCATGACAGTTTGTGATCGTGATACAACATTTCCTCACTGCGACATAAGTTTGAACCGGAACTACGAGTATAGGACGCTACCAGAGAAAACCATGGATATGTTCAAGAAAGCTATAGACGTCCTACCCGACGAAAATGTTTTTTTGAAGTACGACGACGATGTAATTGTGGATTACCAGTATGTTCTCAGTGTTGTCAAAGACATTGAATCCAATGGACGCTTGTATTTCGGAGACCCAATGGCATGCATGGGAGCGGCTACGGGCCATAATGACGCCAGATGTATGAATGGCAAGTTCTACGGAGTATCAAGACCTATTGCAGAATGCTTTGCCAATTTGGTAGAGGACTCGGACATTGTTACCTCCTTAGAAGATGTTTTCTTTGGAAGCACAGTTTGGGCAAAGTGCAAATATCTTGGATTTCAGTACGAAGCCAGCAAGGAATCGCTTATTTGGCATAAAGTTTATCAAAATCGAAACAAGTGTGCAAGCTTAGCATTCAAAGGCGATCACGAGACCTGCATGGTCGCTAGTGGGATTTATTGATATCGCTAAAAGAGTCAACAATAATTTTTCTTATATCAATACCTCCATACCCCAAAATCTGTACAGCTACAACCTCTCTAGGCACCATTTATTCTCGCACATTCAGAGAACTATTGAATTAAAACACAGTTTGTACATTCACATATTATTGTCTGAAGGATTTTGAGTGGCTAAATCGTCACTACCAGACTGTTCAGGTGTCTTAGTGACACTATCATATTCTGGCGTTTGTAAAAATTCGTTTACTGAAGGCGTTTCCTCTTGAGTAGGAGTTGTAGCCATCATCTCGTTAAACATGAAATCATTATCATCAATTGCGTTAGATTGACCTACAGAAAACATCTAGTTAATATTCACAACCCTCCATCTCACGCAACCATGAGTGACAAGCTTACCCTGAGTTTGCCATGAAAATTCAGCTTCTTTGTTACTGTCCTCAACATGTTGAGTGGATGCCATTAATTGAGCTTCAAACTCGCTCTCTAGTTGTGGTTCGTTGCTGATTTGAGAGTCCACCCCAGGTATGGAGCTCACGTTTCGGATCAAGTTGGATGTATGATCTGGAATTGGATCTTCTGCCTCTAATCCTGGTATTTGAACATGGTGGACGAGTTCAGCATTATGCTCCATTTTCAGATTTGATGATTCTTCCATGCTTTTCTGTGAACGCAAAACACCCTATTTTCAAACGAATTTAAACATCGCAGATCGACGGCAGACCATTACGTATCAGAGATAACTCACCTCCAAATCGGAAATATCCTTGACTTCATTCATATTTTTCCAGAAGCCATCGATTTTCTGCCTTATAGAGTTAAGTTTCTCGGTATGTTGTACTTTCGATCGCGTGATTTCATCCTCCGTCTCCTTCTGCTCGGGTCAGGAACGTCTTTAATATGAGATTATATGCAATTTCGGTACCTGGCTTTACTTACAATAGATTGATTTAACTCTTCCTCTGACTTTGACAAATTGAACGGTGGTGGAATAATTGAGGCTGTTATCAAAGATTAGCTCGTTTTGCACCTTTCTGTTTTGAACAGTGTCCCTTACACTTACACGACGTATAAGGCGTGAAAATTTCAGACAAGTAATCATGGTTACGCTTATATCGTGCCATTGCAATATCTCTAGTAGAAATATCGTCCAATTCATCTATATCACGCAATGATTAGCTATGAAGAAGCAAGTTGAGATTTTATAATTGCAATGTAGCTTACCGCCAGAAGGTTCGTCTGCTTCTTCATTTTGAGGGTGTGGCCCAGAGGGTTTGCTCTATTAAAAGCGTCTGTTTAAAACTCTGCTAAATTGATCACTCTCCAGCAATTCAAAATTACCTTGCTAGGGGTGCGTTTTCGCATTGCTGCTGGATCTTGAACTGGCACTTGTCCTCGGTATTGCGGCTGGCCATAAGGTTGCATCCCCATAGGTATTTGATTCATGTTGTGCATTGTTGGCATATTGGGATTTTGTGCATTCCCTGCTGCAGGGTTATAATAGTAGGCGGAAGCCATGATCGATATAATTGGTATGGATGGCGAATTGAGATTCTAGCGCGTAGTTTTAAGTGTATCGAACCTGGCCATCGTCCAAAGTCACGTGCCGACATTTCCCCTGCCTTCGTTTTCACGTCGCTGTTTGAAAAGCTAGTGGTTAATGGGCAGTGTTTTTGAGTTTGACGACCTTTTGAAAGCGATATATAATATGAAAACGACACATGGGATTTACAAAATGTAATAAATATGCGCTGGAATGTTCATTTCAAAACATATCAATCGTACGTCAAATTTCATTCGATATGACGATTAGTGTTATTTTGCTGTAGCATTTTATCAAGTAAAAGGTATGGTAGAATATTCTGTGAATGATATGATCCTGCCTTCCGATAATGAGTACTCGCGTAAAGTAGACAGCTCTAGCAATGAGGGTAATGCTGAAATAAAATGGCAAGCGATTAACATATAGACTGCTACTCTGCTATCAACCCCTCTTGACTTTGATGTTGAAAACCTTCATAATTAAAACGCTACGAGCTTTAATTACTCTACAAATGATACTGGTTACATTATGAAGCCATAGTGCTGTAACAGTACACTTGATATTATAATAGAATTTAGCTCTGGTATTTAACTATGTCTCACGTTGACTTTGGTGAATATATGGTAGGTCATTCTCTTATTGTAACCAAGGCAAGAGCGTTATAATCTGGAGCATTTCTCATTGTGTAGGTGCCAAAGTTCGACGTCTAGGTGCTAATCCCATTTTCCCTCCATTCATTCCATTTTTATCTATTTTTGTACATCGCATGATGGAATATAGGACAATATGAAGGCTACTGGCGATACAAAATATTAAAGTTGGTTTTTTTCAATCATAAACCCAATCCTAAGCTCAAAGAAAGGACGTAAAAGTGCGCAAGCCTGCCTTGTATACCCTAGATTGAATCCAAACTTTGCACCCACCATCAAGTGCGCCATTATTGAAATAAAATCATAATTTAAGAATACACAGATTCCAAAAGGCAATGATCTCTTTGCGTAATTGCTGATATCGCTGGTATTTCCTGGGAAATTTCTAGCCAGCTACAAAATGTAAAAGTCTGTCACTGTAAATGACGAATTTCAACTTTGGTTTAGACTTGTAAAGCACTGGCGCTGTTATGCTCCCTTTAGGCCAGTTTGGTAATGTCGGCAAATTAAATTGCAGGAATAAGTGCAAGGAAGAGAGATGAAGAATTTAAAAAGTTACAAATTGATGGTCTTTGCTAAGTCTTCCACCGTTATTGCTAGGAACAAATGCGTATGCTAACAAAAGGTTCTGCTCTGCTATCAAAGCAAGAGCGTGCTGCCAGTCGGTGGGATTGATTTCGGTCTCCATATTCAGGAACTGCAAGATTGAAGGCTCAAAAGCAATTGCAATATTATCATGCTAGAACGGTCAGCAATCGTGGTTATTTTGGGGCAAGGCAAGGTGAACCTTCAGCTACTTCTGAGGTAATTTTTTGTTGAGTCCTTAAATTGGAGTGCCATAGTGTAGCAGATTTCTCCGAGGCTAGCGCAATCTCTGTCTTTTTCCTTAGCCGAGAAATTGTCGTACCAGTAGCATTTCGGAAATGAAGGTCAAGGATACATAAAACTGGCGGCTGTCAGAGAGTAGCTGACTCTATGTTGGCTTTTAGACAGTTTATTTGAACACGTATTCTTCATTTGCACCTTTCTGCGAAAATTTGGACGGACAAAAATACAGGCCAGGTTCTTTCTACCCCCAAGGTCCACATAAGGTACTTTATATCGATCTTCTACCTCCAAGATAAGCTCATCGATTGGCGCTCGCTCATCAAATAAGAGCTTATAAACAGGTCAACATGTACATTGCCGGGTAACGACATGAATTTTCGAATGCGTGGTGAAGCGATATAAATTAGTAAGAATGCGTGTTAGGTAGTCTTTCATCTTACCACCAACACACAGCAACTGGTCACAATCGGAACTGTTCGGTTATCTTACTAGGAACGGGTTAGGAAATATGCCTGATCCTGATCAAGAATGTCGTAGTTGAAATGACTCGCTGTTAGTGGAGGACCATTGGGATAGATTGAGATGGGTCAAATGTATGGAGAATTTACTTTGGCCGGAATATAATATCCGTATCTGTAATATCTCTAATGCCTCAAAAGCTTTCCTACAAATTTTAGCTATGTTATTTGAGAAAGTTAACCACGGAATGGTAAATACTAGGGCGTACTTGATCCACGTCCTTTGTAAACATGTGGTATGGATACCTCTTGACAAAGTGATATGAACCTGATCCGTCATAATGAACCCATATAAAATTTCGTGTGAAGTGAGCTGAGTCTGCAAAATGTTCAATCTTTTGTGCCCGTTGAAATTTACCAGCCCCGTTACCGTCGCTTTCCTTTCAACGTCTCCGACAGGGCATTTTACCAATGCATGCTCACATTACCGCTGTAATCAAATCAAGACGCTGAAAATTTCAACAATAACCGCTACAGCTTAGTGAAAGAGGTTTCTTGTACTATTTTCATCAAATATTGACGCCATCAGCATATGGAAGATCCGCAACTTCTTCTCTCCCAAGCAGCCAACGCTTTAGACGGAGGTAATACCAAGGTATGTTGGTAAAGCCCTTACTTCATAATTGAACGATTAACGAACTTAATCATAAAAAACTCGAAGGATGCATATTTGGGATACATAGGCGCCATGGAGGTCTCTTTGCAGCAGCTACGAGAAGCCAAATTTGTCCATCATTGTAAGCATCACCTGATATTTTGTTGGTGTTAAGGAAGTGGTTATTAATGTCGCTTTTTCAGCTATGGTATCTCACCCGGCACATTATGAAGCGTTGGTGTTGACGATAAGGTCGAGCTTGGACAGTTTAGATTCGATTGTACTAAAGCGTCATGGGGCTTCATCGCCTATTCAAACTCACGCCTCCGGTGGTATCCATACTCATCGCACTGGATCACCTGTCTTGGAAAAAAAATGGAACAACGTATCCAATGGCCATGCACGTCGCTCATCACATTCTGAGGACGTTGATGATTCTCAAAGCATTGGCAGCGATCATAGCTCTCGAGCGAAGTCTCCACCTTTGATACCGCCAAAACCTACTAGGATGCAAAAACCTAGTGTCGCACCAAAGCCTATATGGAAACCACCACGTTCGATCTCACCGCCTAGCACACAAACTCCGGCAGAGCTTGATCGGTCTGCGATAAGCTCAATTTCGTCAATAACCTCTACGATATCTACATCCACTCCACCAACAACAGATCCTCCAGTCAAGAGACCCGTTCCACTACCTCCAGCCATCACAACATCAACTTCAGCCTCCACACAACGACTGAAACTACCTAGTGCTATAGCACGGTCCGCCTTAAAACAAAGACCCAGAGCAAGTTCTGTGAGTTTTGCAGATCAAACACAAACAGATCAATCCTCAGAAGACAATGACAGTACACAGCCTACTACCCCTGTACAAGTCATTGAAGACGACGATGACGACGACGACGACGAGGAGGTCGATTTTGGTTTAGCGGAAGGTGAAAGTCATTTCCATTAGCGTGTATTCACAATATTAATCTTGGTATAGGATTAACGCTGCCATTTATTTTTTATCAAACAGAAAGTAGCTCTCAGCATTTGATGCGTCGAATTTCATCACCCAATCTATACAATATACGCGAGAAGCCCACGTCAAGACCGTTATCGTCGTCAGTCCCATCACACGGGATTAGACCCAAAACTATGGATTTGTCGTCCGCTGAAGACTCAGGCATGAGCACAATAAGAATTGTGGCAGAAGGACATGTCGACCCTACCGACCTAGTTCCGGCACAGACAAATCCAGGTGATAGTCTGGCACCTCCCAGCTCATTTGGTGGTCAACCGTCTGATTATGTGCCAAATATACCTGTGCCACCCTTGTTGACCACCTATCGCAACATTCAGCAGAAACTTACAAAGGTGGAAGGCAAGCTGAACAATTTAAAGACAAGAAAGCAACAACTGCTCAAAAACGAGTCAGTTACGTGGAGCCAGTCTTCCGATGAAGAAGATATGCTCATTTATCCAAACGAAGAATCTATCAACGACGCTATATTTGAGTATACTTCTCTCACTGCCGAGACAAAGGATACTCTCAACAAAGTTAGAACGCTTTATATGAGTGCCGCGACTGTGCCAACCATAACACAGTTTCCACCTCATTTGATAGCATATCAATTGACGTTAATCGAATCCGCCATCTTCTCAGAAATTCCACCCGATGCGTTACTATGTCATTCAGCGCGTACTCCGCACGCAAGAATTGTCTCATCAACCGATTTCTTCAACTACACGACTCGCGCCATAGAACATTCCATCTTATTGCAACAAGAAGCTGCACATCGTGCGGAACATATACATCTATGGGTCAAGGTTGCAGGAAAATGCTTAGCTCTCAACAACTATCAAACACTTAAAGCGATTATATCGGCTTTAGGCACTCCTCCTGTACAGCGATTGAAACGAACCTGGGCATGTATACCAAAGAAGAGCTTATCCAAATTGGAAACTTTGGGGCAACTTATGTCAGAGTCGAACAATTACGAGAATTACCGAGAGCATATGGGTATGATCAACACGTCTGGGGAGGACAACAGATCATCTACTATCAGCATCAAGCCTGTACATATCCTGAAGCCAACTGTACCTTTCCTGGGCACATTTATCCATGACATGACGTACCTGCTGGCAGCTACCAAGTCACTGAACGAACCTATTGACGATCCACGTATACAAGGCATCCTTCTCATCATGCAGCAGTTCCAGAGCGGACCAAAATACCCTGAGATGCCACCCAGTGCCTACATTAAGTTGTCACAGAAACACTCCTTCCGACCTACCTCCATAACGAATGCTCTTCATCGATCTAGCTCATCGAAGACTCGCATGAGTAATACTATGTTCTTTAGTAATGGTGTTGATGAATACGAAGTGGATAAGGAAGTCGAAGTACAGCAACAGATCATTACACAGTATCTCTTGATGCGACCTTGGGTTAGTGAGAAAAATATTGATGAATTAAGTTTCTTGAGAGAACCTCCAAAGCAACGACGCGGATCTTCACCTGGTCATGCTCGCACCCGAAGCGGAACAGGAAGTGGAACATATGCCGGCTCAGTACTAAGCACCACTAGCACGATCAGCCGATTCAGTGCTGGAAATACCTCTCTGTACACAACAGCCAGCGGAAGTGGCTCTGATAGTCGACCGACTAGCACAGAAGAATTCGGTAATCATATTAGTGAAGAGCATTCCCCTACCACTACCGAAGCTAAACAGCGAGGTTTTTGGTCATTCGCCAACCCACTTCGGAAAAGCAGCGACGTCAATCGATCCCATCTTGGGAGTCTTGTTGGACGACGCAGTATGACTGACTTAAGAACAGTAGTGGCTGGCAATAGCTCTATGAATGACATGGCTGAAGAGGATGACGATAGTGAAAAAGAAATTCGTTCGGCTAAACCAGATATGATGACTTCACACAATAACGTGGACGATGCAATATGGAAAAGCGTAGCGGATCAGGCAGTGTCAAAGCAACAGCCCAATGCCTACTCGAGTCCTACGACCAACGATACACATCCGCAAACTTTCACTTCTCCTAAACCACCCACTGTTCCAAATGTACCACCAAGGCATGTCCCAGTAACTCCTTCACCGAAGGCGCCTCCACGGCCCTTAGCTCAACCTCCCAGTGTTCCACCGCGTCAATACAATGCGGTAGGGCCATCCCCTCTAAAGAACGCTGAAGACGAACTTAAAGCGGCCTTGGCCAAGCGTTATGCTAGCGAAAGCTGAAATTGAACGACTTATCCCCTTTTCCATATTAGATAATTCTTAACTATCGTCTTTCTTATGATTCAGATCCTACTCTATCGCTACCATTCCGTGATACGACTTTGTATATATTTTTCTTTTTTTGCCACACACTAGCAAAGAAAACGATTTTTTTTAAAAATTTCATAAACGATCTGATGTGACTGTGCAAACGAGTGTGTAAACAAAGCGCAGGGTCCTCTTCAAGCACACCCATACAGCCATGACAAAAAGGCCAATGTAGCAGAAAAAAGGCAGTTCAAAACTCCAATGTATGTACTTGTGGATGGGTTCTTTCATGTGAGGTTGACGATTTGTCATGATCAAGCTTTCAAGCAGTCGTGTAGGGTTTCCCAAAAATGTGGCTTCCGTCATCGCAGGCGGTATCTCAATCGAATCTGGATTGGGCAGAGGAGGTCAATTTGAGCCCTGTCAGCGCTTTGTTTGAACTCAAATCGGCCCCAGTCTTTCTCTCGCTCTTTTTCTCCTTTTTCATTCCATTCCACCAACCATGTCTGACAAACATTCCGCTGTTCTTGAGGAAATCAAGAAGAACATTCAATCTCTGCACGACAAGTTCGAAGCTCTCGAGCATAAGATTGCTAATGGCCCCAACAAGCACGCTGACAAGTCTCTGCGTATGATTCTCATGGGACCTCCTGGTGCTGGAAAGGGTACCCAGGCTCCTGCCATTAAGGAAAAGTTCTGTGTCTGTCACTTGGCCACTGGCGATATGCTTAGAGCTGCCGTTTCTGCCAAAACTCCTTTGGGTTTGGAGGCAAAGAAGGTCATGGATGCTGGTGGTCTTGTTTCTGACGAGATTGTTGTTGGTATGATCAAGGAGAACTTGGACAACAACCAGGAGTGCAAGAATGGGTAAGTAGAATGACACGCGACAATGAGAGAGACGTATGAAGGGAGGCAGGCGGGTTGGAGCTATTGTTGGTGTATTCACGCTGTTTATTTGTCTTTCATGCACAGTTTCATTTTGGATGGATTCCCTCGCACTGTTGTCCAGGCTCAAAAGTTGGACGAGATGCTTGACTCTCGCAAGAAGCCTTTGAACTCTGTTATTGAGCTTCAAATTGATGACAATCTTCTTGTCTCTCGTATCACTGGACGTTTGATCCACCCCTCATCTGGCCGCACCTACCACAAGGAGTTCAGCCCTCCCAAGGTTAACATGAAGGATGACGTTACTGGTGAACCTCTTATTCAGCGCTCAGATGACAATGCCGAAACTCTCAAGAAGCGTTTGGCTCAGTTCCACTCACAAACTGCTCCTGTTGCCGAATACTACAAGAAGAAGGGTATTTGGTACGGTGTTGACGCTGCCCAATCTCCCAAGGTCGTCTGGGCATCTCTCAATGCCATCTTCGACAGAACCCTTTAGACGACTTGCATACGCATGTGTTGGTTTTCGAAATAAAGAAAAAAAAAATTTGTGTATTTTTCCCCCGCCCGCGCGACCGCCAATAATATTCTGTTTGTTACCTTCTTTCGTACTTTTTCCACGCTCACAGATGGCATCACAGCTTACTTACCAACAACTGGCCAAGGTTTTTGACCATGCCATCTTGAAACCCGAACAAACCAAAGCTGACGTTGTCACAGGCTGCGAATTGGCCAAAAAATACGATGTCAAATCAGTATGCGTCAAGCCCTGCGATGTGAAGCAGGCCGCTGAGCTTCTCGCCGGTTCCGACGTCCTCGTTGGCACTGTCATCAGTTTCCCTCACGGTAATTCTCCCACCAGCGCTAAGGTCGCCGAGTCCCTGCAAGCTATCGAGGATGGTGCTATTGAACTCGATGTGGTCATCAACATTGGCCATCTCAAGTCTGGTTCTCACGATGAGGTTGAGCAAGAACTCCGCGAAATCATCACCAAAAGCAAAGCTAAGAATCCCAAGGTCATCTTCAAAATCATTTTCGAAAACGCCTACTTGACCAACGAAGAGATTGTCGCTGCTTGCAAAATCTCTGAACGCGCTGGTGCCGAGTTTGTAAAGACCTCTACCGGGTTCGCAAAGTCCGGACATACCATCGAGGACTTGAAGTTGATGCGTGCAAACGTATCTGACCACATTGAAGTGAAGGCTTCCGGCGGTATCAAGACTCTGGATCAAGTTATTGCCATCTTGAATACTGGTGCCACCCGTTGTGGATCATCATCTACTGATCAAATCTTGGATGAGTTCAAGCAATCCAAGGGTTTATAAAAACATCGCAGCTTAGAGTTATATAACCCTTTCTCCTTAGTTTGAAAGCATAATATATTTCATTTCTAAACATCCTGTCCTTCAAACAGTTTACATACTATGACATTTTTTCTTTTTTGGCTTATATGCTATTTTCGCCATGATAGTGGGATACGGTTGGGTGTACTTGGTCGCGAGGGAGTGGACGCACCAGACATTTCTGTGTTCCCAAAGTCTTCCACGGGTTGATCTTGGAAAGCTGTCGTCTGTTCATCAGCGTTTTCGTGACGTTGAACCCATTCTGTAATTCCCGTGACCGCCGCTACTGGGTCATTTTTTTGACCCATAAGGTATCCTTGCAAATGAGCCATGCTGAATTGTCTATCAGGAATACTTGAGGAAAACTCCTTGGACATCATGGCAGCTTCTATTTCGGGTATCCGAGGATAAAACTTTCTAAAGAGCTCAGCGGCTTGAGCTTGCGTAGCATTCTCAAATAGAATTCTAACATCGATGCGACCTAAAAGCCAGGGTATTAGAAATTGAATACAATTTGTTCAATTCAGCCCCCACTTACCTGGTCGAATTAATGCCGGGTCCAAGCGCTCAATATGGCTACGCAAAATTGACATAAGTGCTGTGCAATTCACTACATGCATCAATGATGAAATTACTCACTTGGTGGTCATACACAGTATGCGGCCTTCTTGCGCAGCTACACCATCGATAGCGTTAAGTAAACCTATGCAGTGGGGAAAGTAGGTGGTGCGGGATCAGCAGCGTGGTCACACAGATATTCGTTCAGTGGAGAGAAATAACAATAGATTTACCAGAAAAGGTAACTGAAGAGGATGCTGCTCCCTGTGTTCTCTGGACAAATGCCGAATCAACGTCCTCAATAAGCAGTAAGCACCTTTTGTGAATTCGCCAAATTGCCAAAGACATGTAAGTACTTCAGTACACATCAGCTTTGTGTGACATCTCGACTTACCTGCTTGGTGTATCGCTTACAAGCTCTCCTAGAGTGTCGTCAGTCAAGCTTTTGTTACTGAGTGTAATTACATAGATGTTGAGTCCAAGTTCTCCTGCAAGTGAATGGATCATACTAGATTTGCCAGATCCTGGTTGTCCATACAGCAAATAACCACGTCTATAAGGCAATCCTCTCTCAGCATAAAAATTCTCTGACTCTAAAAATTCCTTGGCATCGCTGACAAGTCGCTGTTTTACAGTTGGAGAAATCACAATAGTGCTTAAAGGTCGCTTTGGCCGAGATTGAGTGCGACGCCAAGCTCCATATTGATCTGGAGAGATACGCTCAGTGAGGGCATATAGTCAATCCTTTCAAACATACGATTATATTTACCAGCTGCAAACACCACAGTTCGGCTTTTGTCTCTTTGCAAAAATGTCATTCTCGCTGACCAGACCAAGTCATGCAGCGGCTCTCTAGATCGACCAAATGTACTTATTGAAATAAGTTCGGCTGGTGCATTTGATTGCCCAACGTTGGCTACAGCATTCGACGGTGGTCGCTCTCTGCGAAGCCAAATAAGTCGATTTTTATATCTCAACATATGGAAGCCTAGTAACAAGACAGATCAGCTTGCGAAAGTAACAAGATTGTCCTCACTCAATTACTCACCATAAGCAGGCAAAAAATACACAGGTGGAGCAGTGGTATCAAGGCCTTCTCCAGGTAATCTTTGGCCACCACGAGAAATGACAGTAGACACTGAAAATTGTGTAGCTTGAGCACTATATGGATGCTCATTCAGCCAGTTCAAGATCCAGCTACAGGAGATATTAAATATGTGAAAGAAGAGAGCGATAGACTCACAGTAAAGTAGCATACCTGTACGATTCATCTCTACTATCGAAATTAGCCGTTACGATAATACGCTTTCTAACATAATCGACAAAATAGCCCCCAAACAGTCGAACTCCGGCGAGGATACCTAAACAATACGTCCATCAGTGACGCTCCAATTATCTGGTATCATGGCAATGAACATAAATAACCTCCTATAACAGCTAGTTGTAATCCTCCAGTGGCAAACCTAACAAAATGGCGTCAGTAGAATGCATAATAAAGCAGTAAATGCCTCTATGTGATTGCCTTACTCGCCGACTCCTAATTGGTTTGCAACATTCGAAACAAAGCCACCGAGTGAACTTGAGCCTGTACCGGCTGGATCGGGTAATGAAGAGTAACTTCGGGAAATGGTGTTTGCATTGCGGGCAATGAGGCCCAGTTGTGGCGTGAACAATGCTTGTCGAGGATGCATTGTGCAATGCTTGACGTGACTTGCACCGCAGTCCAAAAAAGCGTCGAATTTGAAGCGTCACTTTTACGAATCTTGACTTCCGCCAGCGTCAAGACTTTGTTACCTTTACCCCTCTCGACTTGTAATGGACGATTCTTCAGAGTCACCATCAACGATTCAAGAAAAGTCTTCGGCTACAGAAGCTTTGCTTCAAGACCATGTAATGGCTGAAGCCGATGCATCTGTCAGCGCAGCAATCCCAAGCTCCGATAATGGTGGAGAATTGCAGGACCTCGGTATTAACTTCGTCGATCAGAATGTGCTGGAGAGAGAGCTAATGGCAAAGGTATAGCCTGCTGTCAATTTTGAAGTGTTGAAAGAACCTCAAATGATTAATGCCATCTTTAGGCTGATAAAGCTATGACTGCTCGTGACGATGAATTGGATCAAAAACGGCTTGTAAAAGCTAACAAAGAGATGGAGTAGGTTTCGTTTGAGTGCTTGCTCTGCCTTATAGTTATATTTCGACTAACAGCTATTGAAGTGCTGCTCAAAAAAATTTAACGTCGCTCAAAAAGCGCATGAATGAAAGAGTGATGACCACGACTGAAAGGGATGGGGTGCTTGCTAAGATCAATGAACAGGCTGCGAGACTCAGAAATGCAAGACAGGATGAGTCAGATATTCTTGCAAGAATAAAGGAACGTCATCGCCTAGCGAGAAGCACAAACTCACAAGGTATGGGGCTAACTCGCCAAAAATATAAGTTAACAAACACTTCATTAACGTCGATATTGATAGCCATTCAACAAAATCAACGTGGTGTGAATGAGTCCGAAAGGGAGTTCCTAATTCGTACCGGCAAGATAACACCATTTGCTAAAATGTCCGGTTTGGAGAAAACGTCTCATCAGAATGGTAAATGTGATTGAGGTTGACGATGATGGGATGCAGACTATTGATACGTCATATTTCAGAATCAGGTGTAGAGTACTCAGAAACAGGCGTTGAAACTGTCACGCACGGTCGCTCTCACCGTGACCTTAGAAGGAAATCATATCAAGATATTATACCCACTTCCACCGCTTCCCAAGACATAAAGAAAACAAAACGTAAACGCCGAAGATCTTCAACGCCATCGTCTCCTGAAGATGAGAGTGGTTCAGATTTTTCACCAGAAGTACAGAGTGATGAGGATGATGACGAATTCACTAGTGGTCAAGAAGGAAAGAGTCCATTGTTAGAGGATGAAGATCTTATAACGGATGATATGGATGAGAAAGCTCCGATTGAGCAAGATGGACAGGTCATTGCCATTCAAGACGATGGAAAGGAGGCTGTATTTCAAGTACTGATCTATTCCATTGTATTGTGTATGTCGTTTACTCTATGCTAATCGATAATCATCAATAGGAACGTCTATATCAGTGGGCTCTCGGTCGAAAAATACTACGATACAAGTTGCAGCATGTAAGTGACTGTCATGATTGAAAAGCAACTTATGAATGATACTAACTTTTAGAGATACATAGCCAGATAGCATTCATATGACTCAAGATCAATTAGAAGAAGCTGCCTTAAACGACGGGGAGCTGGAATTGGAAGATGAAATCTTTGAGCCACATCCAGCTACCGAAGACGTCAAGTTTGAAGGCGACTTTCGAATATCAGGCGAGCTTTACAATGATCTGTTCGACTATCAAAAGACTTGTGAGTGAATATTCTTTGGCTCTTTCTAACATGAATATATTGGCTTACAAACGTACTATAGGTGTGCAGTGGCTATGGGAATTATATTGTCAAGAAGCAGGGGGCATCATTGGCGACGAAATGGTAATTCGATCACACTTTTGGTTTCCAAGTATTGGATGTGATGCTGATGGAATTCATATTTTAGGGTCTAGGAAAGACTATACAAATCATTGCATTTGTTGCTGGTCTTCATCACTCTAGAATGCTTGGCCCAGAAAAGCCTGTCCTAGTCGTTTGCCCAGCAACCGTGTTGAAGCAATGGGTCAAAGAGTTTCACCGATGGTGGCCACCCATTCGTGTAGCAATTCTTCATTCTAGTGGAAGCGGACTACGCAGCGAATATCATAGCGATCAAGATCTGGACGAGTATGAGGAAGAAATGCTTAAAAACTTTCATATCGACGAAGACGATAACGAAGATGATGAGCGGTACAAGGATAGACGACTTCGTGTCAAAGGAAGTAAAAAGGTAGCAAAGTCCAGAGTCAGTATTCTGACGACAAGGACCGGAAGGATGGCAGCAGCTTTAGTAGATCGTTATTATCAAAATGGTAAGAGTTTGGAGTCTGTACAGAAAGGTACGAATCCCATGTTCTAATGTAATAATTTAGGTGGTGTAATAGTCACAACGTACGCTGGTGTACGATCGTATCGTGAAATCCTTGTTCGACGCAAGTGGGGATATGTTGTATTAGACGAAGGACACAAGATCCGCAATCCAGATTCCGAAGTTACCCTATCGTGCAAGCAGTTGAAGGTATTGCGATATACAATCAATGCTATGTTTGGCGGTTTCTCAAATACTGACTGTCTTATTCCAGACACCACATAGAATGATATTATCGGGAACACCAATACAGAACAACCTTGCTGAGCTTTGGTCCTTGTTCGATTTCGTCTTCCCTGGCAGACTTGGAGTAGGTGACGCTCCAGTGAATTCGTCTAAGTCGCAGTTCGTAACTGATTTATCAATTTTTCCAGACTTTACCAGTGTTCCAAACTCAATTCTCAGTACCTATCAATATCGGAGGCTATGCAAATGCAACGAACGTCCAAGTTCAAACCGCATACAAATGTGCTTGCGTCCTTCGAGACCTGATCAACCCTTATCTTTTGAGGCGAATGAAAGCAGACGTAGCGTCGGATCTTCCAAAAAAAAGCGAACAGGTTGGTCTACAGGTTGAAGTATGTACTATGGCTTCCTGTGCACAACATTAACATGCTATTTTATCAAGGTGCTGTTTTGCAAGTTGACGGTTTCACAGCGTAGGGCATACGAGGAATTCATCAAATCGAAAGAAATGGATTCTATCATGGCTGGTAGACGACAAGTACTTTTTGGTATCGATATTGTTCGTAAGATTTGTAATCACCCGGACATTCTGCATCGTGAAAGAGCAAACGAGGTAAGAGCAACTTAAAAAATGATTATTAAGAAACATTCGGCGTTAATATCTTTCGTCAGGACCCAAATTATGGCGATCCAGAGAAGAGTGGCAAGATGGTGGTCGTGAAAGCATTGTTATCCTTGTGGAAGAAAGAAGGTCATAGAGTTCTGCTATTTAGCCAGACCAGGCAAATGCTGGATATCCTTGAAAAGATGATCAAGTCATTGGACTACCAGTATTTTAGAATGGATGGAACTACTGCTATTCAAAATAGAATGACAATGGTTGATCAGTATAACGCCAATAAGGATATTTTTGTCTTCCTGCTCACCACGAAAGTCGGCGGTCTCGGTCTCAATCTGACTGGTGCAGACAGAGTCATCATCTTCGATCCTGACTGGGTAAGCTATACGCACATTTTTATAAATGGTTCTTTATGAAAATATCATTATAACCTTACATATACCAGAATCCATCTACTGATGTACAAGCACGAGAGAGAGCGTGGAGATTGGGTCAGAAGAAAAGTGTGACAGTTTACAGACTGATGACCAGTGGAACCATTGAGGAGAAGATCTACCATAGACAAATTTTCAAACAATTTTTGACCAACAAGATATTGAAGGATCCAAAGCAAAAGAGATTTTTTGATGTGAGTGTTGCTCCGAAAATTAATCGGGTTTTCAGAAAATGATACTCATTACTTCTATCTTATAGGCTAGCAATTTACAAAACTTATTCACCCTGTCGACAGATGATGCCGCTGGAACGGAAACTGGCAGCCTTTTTAAGGACTCTGAAATTATAGCTCGTCCAAAGCAAAAGTCAAAGAAGAAGAAAACTATAAAGTCGCATGATGAGAATGACGACAGCGCCGAGAACTTGCGAGCGTTAGAAGGCGTTAGTAAACTGGAGAAATAGTAAGTCATCAGATGCAAACATACCCTATACAAAAGCTTATACTTACTGCGCACTTTCAGCCAAACAAAGGAAGATGAAAGTCATGGAGATAGTGATGATAATGAAAATGGCGACAACATTCTAAGCAGCTTATTCGAAATGACCGGAATTCAAAGCGCTATACAGCATGATCAAATTGTAGATGGGGCAGATCAAGAGAAAATGATTGTTGATCGTGAAGGTAACCTATATCTCATGAAAGCCGGTTCCGTTTGCTGTTTCTAATAAGAATATATTTAGCGAGTCGAATCGCGGATAGAGCTGCAGAAGCATTAAAGGAGTCTAGGAGACGATTGAACCGTGTACAGATAGGCACTCCAACTTGGACAGGTCGTTCTGGTAAGGCAAAATATGCTGGATGCAATTTCCTAATTGGATTCATGTCTCATCAACAATACCTGTTGTAGGATTTGCTGGAGCGCCTAGACCTTCATCAACACCACCACCACGTTTTGGATCCAAGGTTCGACCAGCATTATCAGGGCAGAAACAATCTAGTTTATCTCCTAGTGGATCTCCTCGATTTGGAGCGGGTAAAGTGTCAGGATTCAAAGGAATTGAAGCAAGTAGGAAACCACCAGTTGCTAGCTCAGGCGACTTGTTGGCACAAATGAAGGAGAGGAAGGCTCTGGAACAAGAAGCGGGATCTTCGCCATCCAGTATCAGTATTAGCTGTAAGCGTCACGTCTATCTTTAAAGTACGGTGAATGCGTTGCTAACCATAGTGTCGTTCAATGATAGCGCCGGATATAGTGCTCAATGAATCAAATCGAGAAGGGTTGATTGTCAAGATACGAGACTATCTTTACGATCATGGTGGTATAGCTTCAAGTACCGATATAATCAACAATCTACAGATTGAAGTTCCAAAGGAAAATGTTGTCGTCTTTCGTAAAATGCTCCAAGCCATTGCGCGATTTGAGCGGGAGGGCTCCGAAGACCAGCCTGGACGCGGTATGTGGGTGCTCAAAGAGGAGTACTACTAGCATAATATATAGTGTAATATTAAATATCTAGAACAGCGTTTCAAATCATTGTAAATGAAGTAATTGCTTTCATTCTGATTTGCATGAGTTTGCAGCTGGGTAACACTTGAATAGAAAGATATCAGGGTTCAACTTAGGTTTAGGCACAAAGCCGAGCCGAGCCGACAAGTATTTTGACAAGCTGAATTTTACTTTATAGGAAAGTACAATTGAGCAATGTGAGACTCTGAGCGCATGTAAGGTAACCATCTTTGCATTATTGAATTGAGGCCGAAAAGTTATGTTACTTGAGTACGTGCTTTGCAATATATTGATGTCATTTGTAACCTCTCCCTTTATTCCATATGTCTTTTCCGACAATAAGCAGCGAAAACATCCAAGTGATCTAACTTTAATTATGGCTTTATGCGTAACTAACTAAAAGTTAGGTACTTACGTCCGAGGGACCGTAGTCCTCAAGGACGGCAAGCGGTGGTCGGAGGTTCTGCTCCTCCCTCTCAGCCCTTGGAAATTATCCAAGGGGCTGGAGTGTGTCGACGACCTGAAGATAGAGTAAAATGTTAACAAATTGTTTTCCCAGGCAGTTTGATTAGAGAGTATAAAGGGCTAATTACGACTTCAACGTCCGATAGGCACGCAGACAGGACCATTCGCTGGGCTGAGATTGGCCTCAGCCTCTAGTGGGATAATCATCCTGTCCCAGGATGCCATGGAAGGAGGAGTACCGTCCCGCAATTCATCGTGGTGGTGGCGTTAAGAGCCACGGAAGGCAAAAGAGCAGAATGAGCCAACGAAGGTGGAGAAAAAGGAATGAAGGGAGTGGCGGGTTGCAACACTGAGCCAGCATGTTGCATTAGCACCGCCAACCGACGACAAACCCAACGGCGCAATGCCGAAGGCGCAGGATACGGAAGCGCGAAGAAGAAGAAAAAATCTTGGCAGAAGGTAAACCTTCCGCGAACTAAAGGCAAAGCGACCAGTGGGCATCGCTATCTTCCTGAGAGACCCACTCTCAGGAAATTTGCCTGACAAACAGGGAGTACTCTGAGGCGACGAGCCAGCAAAAGAAGAGGAGCACGTAAAGTCGCAAAAGGTGCAAGCGTACGCTCAACTTCCTTACCCTTGCCTTATCCGGGCGAAGGGCCGGCAGGAGCAGGAGAAGCCAAGCGAGAAGAAGAAGAAAAAGGCAGAGGCGAAGCAGCAACCGAAAAATCCGGAGACGAGGAAGACGGAGAATGAGCAACAGCCAAAATGGCGCGAGGTGACCAAACACTACAGGGTTCACGAACAGAAGCGGGAGAAGATACACCGCAGGGCGCAGAAATGGTGGGAGAAGAGACAACGCAAGACACAAGAACAACAGAAGGATGCGAGGCCAACGCACAGGAGGAGAATGGGAAGCCGAAGACAAAAGTCCACGCGGGAGACCAGAAGGGGATCGATCACTGGGAATAGAACATTCCCAGCGGCTACGACGGCACAGAAAGGGTGGACGGATGTCCATGCCCTATGGTTGGGTTGGGAGTCCCGGGGCGGTGGAATGTCCACCGCCTCTAGCTCATGAGGCTGGTCGATGTCCGTAGGAACATCGAGGGGTGGCATGTCCACAGCTATTGGCCTAGGACGCCAACGAAACAGTGGGAGAGAAGGACGAGAGCGTGGGTATTGGAGGGTGAAGTTTGGCGGGGTGCTTCTGTAGCAAGTAGCGCTTTAAAGCTACTATGTATGCGCGCTCTGATTTACCAGAGCTGTTCCTCGTTAAATTTTGCATGGTCAAGACGCAAAAAAAAGAGGGGATTTTACCCAGTTCTTATAGTATTTTCTTCAGCGGACATAATTATTTAACATGGCACCTTATCATACAACACATCAGACTCATTTTATTATAAAGAATTCGTCAATAATCATTACAGCATCTAGGATGACGTTCCTTCAGGCATTCTCTCCATTATGCTTACCATTGCATCTTCTACCGGAAAAGACCAATCTATCATGCAGGAAGAAGACGACAAACAACTGGGTGAAAGTCTTTTTTTACTTTGCTCCCCAAAAGAAAACACTCACCAAAATCTAAAATACGAGACTCTTGCTTAAGATAATAAAATAAATAACAAGTAGCAAAAGTTCAACCCAGTTTATGTGCGCATACATCGTACGTTCTCACTTCTGCAGCAGGATAGCAACCGCTGGCTCTTCCTGGAAATTTTATCCCGTAACACGAATTTCTACCTTGATCATGATTTAGTTCGCTATAACAATTACCTGCCGCCAAAGATCTACAGTAATGTAAACATACGCCACTACTGCATGAAAAGATTTTCCTTTGTTTGTTTGGAAACTAAATCAAAGATATCTGTTTTTTGAGATCTTCAGTAGCCATACGGTGGATCGTTATAAAATATGTGTGTTGACATCAACTACCTGCATAAGTTATGGAGTTACTGTAGCTAACATCTACAACAATTACTGGTATATTGGAGGAGGTCATCACAAAACTACGACATACAGACGGGTTTCTGAAATGGCTGAGATAAATTTCATGTTTCCTCGTTGCTCTTTCCTATATAATCACACTCAGGCCTTAGTAGCCTTTCAAAATCATTCAGTTCTAGTATAACCAAAGAAGAGAATTACTTCTGAAAATAATTGGAACATCTCAACATGTCTAGTCAAAGCAGTTTATCTCGCCGTATTCATGTCAGTCAGTCTATGGTCTCATGCCGCTAAAAAAAACAGCTTTCGTGAAGCGTTGAAAGCCCAAAGCTGTGGACGTCCACGTGACTCAAGCTAACACGATTTGGATGACCGTCGCGTTGTTAGACGTTTTTTCTTCGATGACCCAGACACATTTCTAATGCAAGTAGAAGGTGACTCCCAGATCAAAACTGAACTTCTGGGCAGTATCAGGAGCCTAACAACTCTAGAAGGTAATTATGTCTAGCCTTGATCGCGCATGTATGTCTTTTCTTTTTAACCTGAATTATTTCAGATCTGCAATCTTGCGCGAATGTACTATTAGCTGGCGGATCACGATTGCGACAGCCTTTCCTATTCTCGGCCCTTGCGGATCAAATTCCTCGCGTTCTTACGAAGGAGGTTTCATTGGCGCACTGCCATGTTTATGCTGACTTTATTCGTGACGTTGTGTCCAAGTTACGTCAATCTCATCGCTTTACCGCGAAGTCTTTCATACACCGGCTGATGTTTCTGTACTCGTGTAAGTTTAAACGGATTGATGAGCATCTGTACAAAGCTTAAATTATGCTTTTGTTGATGAGATATTTCAAATAGGTATAATACAAAATCTACGCAACGAAATGGCGTCATATCCTCTCTCTGTGAAGGTAAATTATACTCTGGTACCCGAAATGTCTTAGCCAAGGGCTAACTGGAGTCATGTTTCTAGATTGATGCTGAAAGTATTGTTCTGTTCGAAAGTGTTGATAGCGTTGGCAACACGCTGGCCACTTTCCTAGTGACGTTTACATTCATTCTTGAGCGAGAACCTGACTGCATTTGCGATCTATATCTACAATTATTCGAAAGTGTAACAGCAACCATCAATCTTCTCACCACTTGGCAGCTGCATTCAACTTCAGACGAAATTATGAATGGTATCATTAATGTAAGCAATATCTTTACAACAGCATATTTGATTTTCTTGTAACTAATTTTGGGAGTATAGTATGCTACTCGGCTGTTGCAAAACGATCAGGTCAATGAAGCAAGCACGACCGAGCTTTATAACAAGCAGCAGTTTTTTGAGGCAGCAGTTGCTCTACTGGGTCATTTGGCAAGTAATCGACAGAGAAGGTACTTGGTTTTGTAATTGACTTGATCATATCTGCAAGAGAAGTTGTGGTTAACGATCGGCTGCTTTCAGTATAAACGAAAAACTCCTCCAAGTGTTGAGTTCAGCACTTCTCATTCAACTCAAGAACTCAGAGTCTTCTTTCCAAGTCACCTATTCAAAGTTGTATCTTCCTACTCGTAATTTGCTCGAGCGCATTGATGCTATTGATCACCCTCCAACCGATTTAATGGTAAACTAGAGAATAGGTTGTATGGCTGGCTGTACGATTTTTAATGTCTCACAATTTATTGAAACAGGAAGCAGCATTGTTATTGGCATGCAAAATTATGGAAGTGAGCGATCTCAGGTTCAAAGGCATTCAGCAATGGATAGATCGATGTCGCGCACACGCTGAACTCCGAATTATTGCTGCAAGACTGGACATCGTCACGAAATCTGACAATTCAAAGGGTAAACAGGCGCTCTCCAAAAAGGTGATTACATTGATTTGCATTATTTATCTATTGTGAAGTTGGTTATCAAGTGTTTGACCTTTAATACAACAGCGTTTGCGAGAAAATCTGGATGAAGATTCGGTGATACCGTTCAAAGTCATCAGAAATTCCTTGGTATGGAGCGTGCGAGTCAAGTTGTCCCGGCCAATTACTCTCATAGATTAAATCTTTCTGTTTGCTTTAGGAAAAAGATATGAAAACTGAGCTATTACCACCTTTGATAACAAGCATTAAAAATGCACCATCTTCGCAAAGCCGAAGGAGATATTGTGATCAAGTAGGTTTACTTGTACTTATTTTGATCAAGCATGTCGTGAAAAAGGAACTTATGTCATTACGATAGGTCACAAAGCTAGCGGAACATCTATGCCAAAGCAAGCATCAGCTACTACATAGTTACGAGCAGGAGATTTGTGCGATAATAGGTGATAATTTATCCACCAACCTACAGCTTGCATCAGATATCGCATATCTATACGACTCTGATTTAGAGAACTTTCTAAAATTTGCATCACCAGTGGTTCTTCCATACCTCATTGTTGAAAGGAAAAGAGCTGGACTCGACGCCTTGGCTGACGCTATGCACATTCGCCTGTCCGACTTGTGTGTTCAACATGCGTACCAGATAGCCAAAAGTATTCTCACCCAAAAGTCCGAAGATAAATACACTGCAGCAATAGAGTTCTTCGAACTGATCACAGACTCGTATATCGGAATTCAAGAGCTGATAGAGCTATGTGAAGTACGGCTGGTTCAAAACCTAGCATTAGAGTTGAGTGGTGCGGCTGAAGGACAGCAGGTATGTTTATGACTGCTATCAAAATGCAGAGAAACAATGCTAAAGCAATGTAAATGACAGATATATAGTGCATTGGATCGCATCGCTAAAATACTTCACCTTGATGGAGTTACTGCTCTTCTCTCAAATCATATGCTAAACATATTGACGTACATGGATACTTTGGTTGAAAAAGTTCAGAAGAGACAAGTCGATGCCCCAAACGTACAAGTGTTCAATTCTTTAATCTATGTTATTCAAGAGACTAGATCCAATATCAATCGCCATATCTCATATGTAAGCATCATTGCTTTTCTTGATTTCTATTTTGCGGTGACAGGAAACTAAAAATCATTTTGCAATAGATTGCAGCCACAATCGTCGGGATATCACAGCTCACTGATGGCCAGAACATTGCTGTTGATTGTTGGGGACTTATCATCAGTGTACTCCAGCCAGCAGATAAATCTAAATGCGCCAATATTATTGTAGGATCATTGGCGTCTCTCCTATGTAGAAGCGAAATCAACGCTGTGCAAAAAATAGTGGACTTATTAAAGTCTTTGGTGACTACAGATGGAAAAAACGTAGAAGATTATGCCGTTGCATTGAACATTCCCAATCGACCAGAGCTACGTAAAATCAATGACATGATCAACTCAAGTAGGCGGGCCGTACCCCTAAAGCAACAGCTTGAGAACTGGATTGGAAAAGCATACGATGGTGATGTGAACGATGTAGAAGTAGCATTAAGATCCATACACATTATCTTGACCACCAAACCGCTTGATGAACATCAGAACTTGGTAACAGGATATCAGGGATGGTTGGAAGATGATCAAAGAAACCAAGTGTATAACTTACTCCTTGAGCTATGCCAAAGAAGAATCAGCGTTGAATCGGTCCAAATCTTGATCGCCAAATGTTTAGGTGCTCTTGGAGCTGCTGACCCCAAGCGTATCAATGTATCAGTTAGTGACCATCGCTTTGTGATGATGGAGAACTTTGTGGACATGGATGAAAACCGATTTCTTGCG
Organism: Umbelopsis ramanniana AG; assembly: GCF_025399195.1. Classification (NCBI taxonomy): domain Eukaryota; kingdom Fungi; phylum Mucoromycota; class Umbelopsidomycetes; order Umbelopsidales; family Umbelopsidaceae; genus Umbelopsis; species Umbelopsis ramanniana. The sequence goes on along the minus strand of NW_026252090.1, from coordinate 465,190 downwards.
CTCTACATTATCCAAAACTATCTCTATCGAGCTTTGCTTGAATCACAAAACGGCAGTATTCAACGACGTGTCCAATTCTCCATTCAAACTCTACTTCGTTATTGTGGGTTCACAATGAACATGGATGGCGTACAAAGCACCACTACCCATGATAACCTTTGGAATGAACTATCTGCGGATTGTAGGGCAGCCGTAGCACCTCTTCTCACTTCCTCCTTAGCCTGCAATTGGACTTGGCAACGAAAATATTCAACTATCTACGACAACACAGAATCGTTTGACGAATGGTTGATCGAATGGACTATGAGCTTAATTACTGCCTCAAAAGGGGAAGCATACACAGTGTTCAACAGCTGCTCACCACTTATACTCACAAAGAATATCGCTATAGCAACCCAGCTAGTACCGCATATAGCGCTGAACAATGTCATCAATATGCAAGGGAAGGACATCCTTCGTGAGATTATGTCTGTATTAGAGGCAAAGGGAAACCACTCGGAACAGAAGAGGCAGGCGTGCTTGCAGGTACGTTTCCAATGGCAGTTGTGTTTTATATGGATGGGGTCGCTGATATGTCTTTATAACGCTTATATACGAATCTGTATTTAGGTCATTGTGAATGTGGTTGAGCACTGCAGTATTTGGATCCGTAGGATGAAAGAAAAATTGGGCTCTAGAGTCAAATCTCGCGCCTTAGATTTAGTGACTATATTCATCGATACCATTCCCCACGGTAGCATGGCAAAAGCTGCGTATCAGTGTAAAGCATATGCACGTGCGTTACTTGAGCTGGAGCAAGATATTCGTGCACATGGCATGAAGGATGACTCTTTCGGGTTGTTCTTGCGGATTCACGCCCATCTAGACGATGCCGATACTATGAATGGTTTGAGAGAAACTTTCACGCCAAAGTACTCTCAAGAACTTGAACTTTTACTTCTAGAGAGTAACAGCAAGTGGGACTTGGCAGAATATCATTACGAAAGTTTGAATAGCAATTCAACCTTGGATCGTAACAACGTCGTAGGATATCTGAACTGTCTACAAAAGCAGTTCAAATATGGTATGCTTGCTTGCCTATATAACGAACCCGTTAAATGCACCTTCATACTCTACTCATCGGCTAACATATTTTCTCCCACAGAGTCTATCCTATCTATGTCGTCGACGTTTCAGAAGCAGAACCCTGACATAACTTCAAGCGTTATTCCTTTCATGGTGGAAGCGGCATGGCATCAGCAAGAATGGGATATGTTGGACAGTCTGTTGTCGAAAGTGACCGAACATACCATCAGCACACGTATTGCGAAAGTGATAGCTTGCTTACGAAATCGAGACAGGCAAGGTGTATACCGAGCACTGCAGCAAGCCCGCATTCATTGCGTGCAGCAACTTGCCGATGGAAAGTTGGAATCTTATGTTCGATCCTATGACGATATTCTCAATCTCCAAATTTTGTCTGAGTTGGAGACCAGTTTTATGTACAGTGATGATCAGAATACCTCCAACATTCGAATGAATTCTTTTACCGAAGAGATGGGAGATTGGCATCGCAAGTTGGAATGGATGTCGCCAGCGCTGAAATATAGAGAATACCTTTTAGATATTCGAGAAACCGCGCTTCGTCTGCTGGATGTCGATGGGTTGAATTACCCGCTAAGACGTTATTTGGTGGACGGAAATCTCCATCGGTACAAAGCCGCGATGAAAGAAGGCAGCTTGCAGAAAGCATATCATTCTCTGGTCAAAGCTGAATATCAGGACAATGAACGGACCATTGTGGCAAGGGCAAAATATTTGTGGAAAAGCAACCAAAATCTTGATGCTGTACAATTTTTATCTGAACAGACTATGGATTCTTATACCCTTTTACTTCTCACACGCTGGAAGCAGGAACTAGGCATGCTCTCACCTTCCAAAATCGAAACAGAGTATCGTCGTATTTTGTATGACATGTCAGATGCGAACGATTTACAGCTGTGGGGAGGTAAAAACTGGAAGGAGAAGGCACACTACTATCTAGGAAGCTACTATGACAAGATATTCATGTCTTCAGACGACGTGATAGAAGAGCAGTACTTGCGAAGAGCTAAAGCAGTGTGTGTGCAATACGTCCTGACAATGGAAAATGGGTCCAAATTTCTTTACAATGCCATGCCAAGGCTCCTGACGATATGGCTGGAATTGGGAACAGTCATTGCCAATGACACAAGAGGCAGCCAAGCCAATGTACGACAGATATTCAAAGAGATCAACAACATCCTGCTCAATAGTTCGATTCCACCTCAATCATGGACTGTGGTTTTGCCTAGAATGGTATCTCGCTTAGATCACCAAAACGGGGCGATATGCCAAACATTGATTGGTATTCTCAAGAAGATCTTCCGCACCTTTCCTCGATCAACGGTTTGGCATCTCATAGCACATATAAACGGGTCAGATGGTCAAAATCCGTCAAGCAGATCAAGAAGTTTACATTGTGAGAGCATTTTGAAAAAGACAGCAGTAGGAGAGGAAGGACGCACGTTACTTAGGATCGTCGACCAAGCGAAAATCCTTGTCAGGTATCTGAAAGAACTGGCTCAGCATCCATACGAAGCCAGCAGTCGAAATCAGTCTTTACCAGCATCGATGGTGCACTTGAAAGATATCGACATCTGTGTACCAATAGAAGCCGCTCTTATGCCCTCTACCTCCATGATTACAGATTTACCAACCATTGCTCGATTTGGTCCAAAGGTGATGGTAATGTCATCCCTCCAAAAACCTCGAAGGATCACCATGATTGGTAGTGACGGGAAACACTACAAATTCCTATGCAAATCAAACGACGATTTACGAAAAGACGCTAGAATGATGGAATTCAATGTTATGATCAATACGTTCTTACGCAAAGATCGAGACGCACGAGAGCGATCTCTTTCTATCCGAACATATGCTGTGACACCACTTGGTGATCTTTGGGGCTTGATTGAATGGGTTAACCATACCAAGCCATTAAAAGTGATCGTCCACGAGCAATTGACAGAGATCGGGAAAGACATCAGCAAGCTTGCACAGTTCACCAAACGAGAATTGGATGCCAACAATCTGAAGTCAGCACAGGAGAGAATATGGTCATTTGAGAATAAGGTGTTACCGGAATGTCCTGCTGTTCTCCATCGATGGTTCTCCAAAACGTTCCGTGAGCCATCACAGTGGTTAGCTGCGCGTACTCAATTTTCTCGAACACTAGCTACTATGTCGATTGTAGGCTATATCTTGGGTCTTGGAGATCGACATGCGGAAAACATTTTATTACACGAGATAACAGGAGATGTTGTGCATGTGGACGTCAACATGTTATTCGATCGAGGTCAAAAGCTACCAGTGCCTGAGGTTGTGCCATTTCGTCTAACCCAAAACCTACTGGACGCTATGGGCCCATCTGGCTACGAAGGCACGTATCGAAAGTCATGCGAGATTGTTCTCCGAGTCTTACAACAGAACAAAATGTCTTTGCTATCTGTGTTTGAGACCTTGGTACATGATCCCATTGTCGAGTGGAAGCGGTATGGCGAGAGGCAAACAATTCAAGCTCGTGCTAAGCGACAACTGGATGGCATTGAGAGGAAGATTGATGCCACAGGCAATAGCATTCAAGATGAAGTTTCAAGGCTGATTGAAGAGGCTACGTCGAACTCCAATCTTGCAACCATGTTTATAGGTACGTTGAACTGGGTGTATAAAGTCACTGAAGGCTGTTTGATGTAAGATTCTGTTTGCTTGGGACTCATGATGTTTGTTTGTCGCAATAGGCTGGTCTCCGTGGTTGTAAGCCATTGTACATTTGTAGAACACACCATACACTTCAATATAGCATAGATCATGGCAATACCTTGTATTTTAGTGAAAATCAATAGTAAGGATTAGTAAATAATGTATATTTTACTTTTGGATTGACAATATGCAGAAGTTAGAGACGAAAAGGAGACATCCGTTGGGTTCGAGAATAAACACCATTGAGATGACGGGAGCTAGGCAAGGTTATTTCCACGTGACCCAGGAAAGCTGACAATCGGTAAAAGTATCGACTCGTAATCTCAGTCGCGCGCCTACTTGGGACACAGTCGATTGATGCATTGCTGGCATGCTTACTAGCAATGAACAACAGGGATTGACAGGAAGTCTGGATCTCTTGACTTTATTTAAATTAAACCCTTTATATGATGAATACGTTCGGCCGTCCCTCTCTGGGAATGAAGCTGAATCGTTAGAGCCGACATTTGCTAGCTACATTGGACATCTACCTGGTAAGCTAATGAGGCGAGCGCAACCACCTTTAATCGAAGAGGGATCTATTGGCTGATCTCAGCATGCTTTTCATGTGCTTCGATCATTCTTTCCTTAGGCAAATTTGACATGACTCCAGACAATTCCTTGATGCAACTTATACGAAATCCACAACAAATTGACATTGGCAGAGGCATTGAGCCATTTTCCGACGAAACACTAAGAGAAAGCTTTTCACTACAACAAGGACGTATACCCGAGGTGAGCGATACTTCCTTCTTTTATACGCCAACATCCAGTCTAACCCAGCTGACGCCTCTCCCGCCCTGGATAGTTTGATACTTCGCTGCTTGGATTAGATGATGGCGAGACCAACCTACATGGCGCTGTGAATCGTATGCCTAGCATTAAAATGACATTTGGCACACGAATAGGAGGCAGTGGAGCAACTGGTTTGCATGATGCAGGTGATCAAGGCCTGGACAAAAAGCACAAAAAGAAGGTTGGTGTACTACGAACGACTGAATTGAAGAGGGGGGGGGGAGCGACTTTTTTTTTTCTTGTGTTTAACCTATCGCATCCAGAAAAAGAAACGAAAGCATGGACATGAGAATGAAGACGAAGGCGGCCATGTGCACAGCGATCACAAAAAGAAAAAAAAGAGAAAGAAGGTAGGTGCTTCCACGTGGAGACTAAGCGAATGCGGGCAGAACTCCATGTGTTTTAAATGATCCAATACTAAATTTTTCGACTTAGGAAAGGGAACTAGGCGGTCATGAGACTGAAGTTGATGCTGTTGTAATTGATGATTAACGAAGAACACTTTGTAATTTGTATTCCTTCGTTGTTGTTTTTTTAATAATAATAAATCGAGAAAGTTATGAATGATATATATGACACAGAGGGAAAATAAAAAAAAATCAGAAACACAGGAGCAGCTAGAGTCTATTGTACGCAAAGAAAGAGGAAGTAAAAGGAACGGGGTATATCTTTTCAGTGTGGTCGGGTTGGAGCGGGGGGAAAGGCGGTTTAGTTATAGAACCTTGAAGGAGCATCAGGTAGCTCTCCAACAATGGCATTACGCCTTCTCATTGCATAAGCTGGCAATTTGGGTTGTTGCAAGGAGTGGTCAACCTCCCATGAAGGAGAAGAGTATTGGATCTCGGAAAGTGATATGGATTGGAAATCCTCAGTAATGGAGTCGGTATCACTATCGTCGTAGATATTGAAAGGTTCAGTTTGATCAAAGGGATGAGCTGACATGTTTGATTTCGAGTAGGTTGGTTTCTTTTTTAAGAGCCAAGAGAGAGAGAGAGAGAGAGAGAAAGAGACGTAAAATTATAAAAATACTTTTGAAAGGTATGCTTTTTTATAGCCTTTCAAAAGATAGCAAATGCCGAGCTGTGCGAGCAAACCGCGTGACGTGAATGGTCCGCTTGTGATGACCCCCCAACTCACGCGGTCATTCAACTTGTGCCCACGTTGTCAAATTTTCTATCAACCGGTAGGCTTGACTCCCCCAAATGGAATATCCTCACTTGGGCAGTCATTGCTCATTCGCTAACTGTCGTGAATTAGGTAGGCACGTCGCTAATGCTAGAAGAGTCATTGCAGTGGATGTTTATCGATAAAACACATAGACTTTTTACCTCACCCCTGTCCGCTATGCACCAACACGTATTGGTAAAGTCACATACCTCTAGCCTCATTTCAGCAGGTTTTAGAACTTCCACTAAAAACTCTCCTTTACACCACTAGTGGTCCACACCGTTTCCCTGCTACACATGATTGTAACAGCGCAGAGCTCAATGATCGTATAATATTCGACTGTAGTATCTGTTCTGGTCGGATATTCAAAGCACCCGGCATATCAAAGGATGATACCGTAAATGTAATCTCTTACATGCGTTCACCTCCGATTTGCAGCTATCTAATCCCTCCGACCGTTTAGCTTGAGCGCCATATACAGTCCAGATGTTGCGATTATTTGTATTCCTCCCCTGCCAAAGGATCCAGAGTTCCGTGTAGTGTGGAAGGATGTCATGAAGGTGATCCCATGATTGGTTTAGTGCAGTGCAACGCATGTTCCAGTTTGTTCTGTCTAAAGTAAGTTTTTTTTTTTTTTTGGCCATTTTCAACA